>NW_010159980.1:0-29407 GCF_000695765.1 Mesitornis unicolor
CTCTGGCGTGTCAGCCACTCCTCCCAGCTTATTAATTTATTTTCAAAAATTATATCAAAGGCATGATAGGTCGATAATTATTTCTGTTACCTTAAAGTGATAAATGTTTTCCAAACCGTTTTATCATTGTACAGAATATCAGGTAAAAACTCATGGATGCTAACAGGCTAGTTTATCAGCTTTTGGTATTTTGCCTTGTACTTACATATTATATAAAGCTTGTTATTTAATTTGGGATTACCTCGGAAATAATTGGCATAGAAAAAAATTCATTCTATGCTTCCTACAGTTTCATGAATTTAACTAAGAGGAACAATAAATGATGATGAATAACAGACAAAATCATACACTGATATCTACAAACTCAGGACAAGTGTCTATTTGCTGGAGTAGATTTCAAACCTCAGACTTACTTGGCAGCAGCATCTTTCCTCAGCTGTTCATGTTTCATTAAAAGATTCTTCCTCTCTTGAAAAGCCTTTCTAACTTTGTATCCTTTGTAGACAGCCTGGATTTTGAAAGCTGCAATGTCCTGTATGGCAGCTATAGACAGAGCTCCGTGTTCTAACATGAACTGAATCACTTCGTGGTGTTCACCAAGCAAGGCGTAATCAAGTGGAGTATATCTAAAAACAAAACAAAACAAAGCAAAACTCCCAACGATTATCACTGAAGTACAATTCTAACCATAATGTGCATTTACTTCATCCTCATTTCATAATAAGACAGCTTCTGGTATGAAGACAGATTACACACTGTTTTTAGTAGGCTGTTTTACTAATTTTCTAATATTATTTTCCTGTCTTCTACACGCTGTGACTACGTTTAAGGCTTATTCTAGTCTCCTAGTATAAGGGGGATGGGGAAGTGCGGGACTGACAATATGAAGTGTTGGATCAAAATCCTCCTGTACATAAAATGAACTTCTTTAAGCAAGCAATCTTAAAAAGGTGTTACTGAGGTTCTCATATAGAATTATAATCTAAACAAAAAGCAAATTAAAACATTTTTTCTGTTATTTCCATATGAATTTAAATTCTAGAGATTTAATGTCAAATCTGGCTTAGTTTCTCCAACAAGGGCTGAGGACAGCATGACTGGCCATGCAGCACAATCACACTTGCATTAAGGGATAATAGTTTTTTTAAAGCACTAGGAAGACTTAAGTCTGTTTTTGAATGGACAAAAGTGCTAAAAATATTAAATGGCTTTGCTTTTTAGTGGTGGCAAAGATGCCTAAGCCCTTTTAAAAATAATTTCCCAATTTCCCATTGTCAACACAGGAGCAAAATTTACATATGTCCCTCACCAACACGGACACCATCACCAACAGACATTTAGTGACTGAAAATTATCAGTCACAAACCATAATGAAGACCATATAATACAAGACTATCAAATAGCAAGTGTCAACGCATGCCATTGTGAAAATTAGGGCTCTTCTTGATGGTAACTTGCTGGGACGCAATGCTGGTAAGTAAAGAAAAACAGACAGAAAGCACAATTGGATTTGCCACGCAGCAATGATTTGATGGAAGGATTAACTGTATCTGAACTGAAGTGTCTGCAGGAATAAAGACAATGACATAACATGAAAATTTGTATGTCAAGGTGTGTTGCTGAGAGCATTTAAAGAGATACAGATTTTTGATAACCCAGGAATGGGAACTTCAGAAGGGACCTCATTTCAGAAAAACACAAGAGGTACAAAAGATATTAAAGTAAACTTTATGCTATTAGCATGGATGTACCAAGACAATGTATTATATATTACAGATCCCAGTCATGAAGACCCATATTCTTAAATGTGGATTCTCCAACTCCATCAGAGCTACCTTTTAAAGTAAAAAATCACTCAAATCAAATCTGAACAGGGGCTTGTATGACTGGGCCCTACCCATTCAAGGCTGCTCACATACACTCCTCACAACCAGCCATTACTCTGCTGTGTCAGTTCAAAGCCTGTCATTAATTTTATTTTCTACTGGTTATCTCTGAAGCAGATAGCTTTTAAATCAAGCCAGCTTCACAGGAAAACACTCAAAGAAGACATCGGCCGTCAGCTGTTATACAGAATTTAGCATGATGTTGGTCAAGCAGCAGCTGGCCTGACATCATGGGATGCACCCAGGACATCAAGCTGAATTATGAACTGAATTTGCAAAGAACCAGCACCCTCCAGATTAGCACTTGATCAGATACCCGCAAGCAACCTAAATCCTAGATGCACTTTCAGCTCCATCTTTTCACAAACCTATTTACTTTTAACCACTATGTTTGGATTTTGAACTGGTATCTCCTATTGCACTCTAAAAAAAGGGAAGAAGGGAAGATTCTTTCTGTAGGTATATCGGAAAAAAATTTACTATTTGGTGAAACTGTTACTGATTAAAAAACAATCTCACTCAATTATGGATGAATCAAATCTATTAGGTTATTTTTACTCTCTCTTACAGCACTTGACTTGATTTTTCCACTTTCCAAACTTCCAATCTCTTAATGGTAAAACAAGGTTTTGTAGATGTTTATTAAGAAGCAATTGTGCAAATTTTATATATAATATGCACATTTTTAGGAGAACTGTATTTAAAGACTGATTTATCTAGAAATATTTGGGATCTGTTTTGTTCTGCACATGGATGAGTTCTTGAGGGCTGACATCTGGAATACTGCTAGCTATATTTTGAGTAATCTAGGTTTATACATAAGAAAATATATTAATGCCAGAAGGGAAACAAAAATCAATACCAACTGAATGACAATAGTAAAACCACAGTCAAGGTATTTTCCTGACATTTGAGCATCATTAGTATATTTCTACAAAATAACAAAAATAGCAGCCTCCTTTCTGGCAAAACAGTGGCTTTCAATCTTACTTATTAAGAGTAATTTAATTACAACTGTTTATTTCATTTTCTATCAAAAATTACTAAAGAGAGCATTGACACTGCTTAATTAGGAACTACTTATACTTTCATCTGTGTTTCTCGATAAAAGATAAGAGCAGCAAAGGAAGAGAGATATGAGTGCTCTAGAGTAGAGAATAAAAGAGAAATGATGGGGGAATAAAGCAATTAAAAACCAGGATAAGTATGGAAGTCACAAATTTAGCACTAAAATATGGGGTTTCAAAGCCCTTAAGTTATTTTAAATGTTGAAATATTCAAATTTATATGGCATACTGATCACAATTTTATTTATAATTATGAGGAGGTCATCTACTCTAAAAAAGGTATTTTAAATTTCTGCTAATAGTAATTATCTTCATGGTCAGGTGACTAATTCCAACTTCACAACCCAAATCACTTTAAAAAAACTATTATTTATATGTCAATGAAAGACAAAGAAAAAAAAGACACGAATGTAATGTCTCTTTTTGATTATACGAGATTTTTTTTTAACTTGGCCTTTAGAATACAGTTAAGCATTTTAAAATATAATATTACATTTTTCCCCATTTTCTTTCTTCTCACTATATTCCATCCAAATAGAGAAGAACAATTCCAGTCTACTCCAACAGCAGCAGAAATGCCTTTTCATCCTTTGTCCGTACGTATCGAGTGTCAACTTCATATAAATGAAAAAGATCTTTAATTTTTAAACAAGACTACAATGAGTAAATACTTGCAGAAACCTCTCTAAGTTCCAGGTTCAAGAGTATAAACAGTTAAAGTCGCAACATCTTACTTAAAGAAGAGATTTTTCACATTAGAAAAGCTGCTTACACTGAAGCCCAAAATCACAGCACTCCATTTAGATACAAGATCACAATTCCCTGGCAATATCTGAACACTTAACATTTAAATCAGTAGGTAGCACTTTTGCTAAATTACCAAGTAATGCATTCAGACAAGCAATACCTCTCCTCGCTGTTCTCCATGTGATTAGGGAAAGCGTCAAAACCAAGCAGCAACTTAATAGCATCAAGGTAGCCATTGTTACAGAGCCAGTGCAGAGCAGTTCTTCCCTGTAAACAACAGAACAAAAATAAATATTGTCCCCAAACTCTATCATGCCACAATAAAAGTTGTAAATCATACTGTGATTCAATGCTGCCTAAAGCAGCTGAAAAAACAGCATTAGGAGATTAGCTCTAGAGTTGCTTCCTTTGCAGGTACACCACCCAGGACTGAAGCAGCTCTCATCAACCTTTGCAGTTCAGACTCTTTTCTAGGCTGCTCCAAAACACTGTGAGAAGTCTGAAAAAAATTACTATGGAATTCAAATTCAGATTAAGTGTGAAGAAAGCTTATCAGCCCAGGTAAAAAAAGACAGACTACAGCTGTGCTTTCTAAACAAGCTTGATTTCAGTAGTTTCTATCACATGAAGCAGAAGTCCAAATCTCAAGCTGCGCTCTGTACAACCAGCTCATACATGACCACTTTTGGGCCTGGGATCACAGAACCACCATATGAATACCTCAAGTTCTGTTAATATCAACAAAACACTGATATTTCACTTCACTTCCGGGCCATGCCTCCTGTCTGCATCTTACTCTTCTGAACTCCAGGTGCAGGAAATACCTAGAAAGCTGGTACTGCAGAAAAACATGAAGACATTCTGAGTTCAGTGCTAGCAAGACACTCCCTGAACCCCAAGGGCTAGAGCACACTGTAGCCTCTGTCTGTGTGAAATAGGTGATGTGTTCAACTGTACTCAAACTGACGCCAGGCAGAGCTGGCAGCAGGTTGGAAAATCTCCCCTGCATGCTCTGTAAAACCCATAATAAAAACCACTTTTCCATTACTGGGAATTATCCGTGTCCTATGATGAACAGCTACAGAAAAGTTTATCAAATTGGGTGAAATTCTTTTGACTGATAAAGTTCTACCAACTTCTGAGAAATTATGTCACGTAACAAAGAAATCTGCTCTACGTTGCACAATTATTCTGGCTCCTAATTTCACTTACAGTTTGATTGATGGCACAAAAGAACATATAAACTAATCAGTGGTTTTTTTTTTCACCTGGAAGAGTGATACGTATGTGGATACTTATGTGGATAAGTAACTGAACCAGTTCTTGTGCAATCTCACTTGCAATATCTTACTTGCTTTATTTCTATGCTGAAGAAACACATTAGACTATAAAATCACATCCCCATATCTGCTGTTAATAAGGAACGATAGAAGGTAAGAAATCAGATTATTAATATGACTCCTGATAAGATCACACTTTGACAAGGAAAAGTCAAAAGTGATATGGAAAAACGTGAATCTTCAATTTGTGCTGTATCTTAAAATACTACTTTTCATTCAAGATTTTAGAAGTGAAGTCATAGGAAAAATTTTGTCAGGATGCATTTTCCTTTCATGATAAACAGCAGCAAAGATGCCACTATGTCCTACAAAAGAGAATGACCCTAAAGAAAAGGAAAATGTTGTGATTTATGGTTATTCTGAAGTTAATGAAATAGCCCACTGAAGAACAACATACCTCTTTATCCTGAATATTTGGATCTGCGTTGTTTTCCAGTAACACTACCATGCAGTTAATGTAGCCTCCATAAGCAGCACACTGCAGAGGTGTTCGACCTGCATAATCCTGCACGTTAGGGTTGATTTTATTTTCTATCAAGATTTGGCACACGTCAGCATTTCCTCCTAGGGCTGCCCAGTGAAGGGGTGAGTGGCCATCTTGGTCAACCAAATCTACTCTTGCTCCTCCTGTTAACAACAAATATATTTTTGAACATAAAAACTTTTGAACGTTTGAATTAAAATTTAAAAAATAGGTTTATGTTCAACAAGAATTTATTAGGTATACTGACAATTCAGAGAAATGTTTCTGAGAGTAACATCTACTTTGTTACTCATATCCTAAAATGTAAATCAAAATTAATTAAGAATGAAATAGTTTCAGTGAGAGTCAGGCATCTAGCTGTTTTTACAAGCTTTTGAGTATTCTCTCAGATGCTTTACAATTTCCAGATATGTCAAATGCCCTTGAAAAGCATAGCCTTTATTTGTTTCAGGCCTATTAATTTTCAGTGAAACTTCTATTTCTTAACAAAATCACTTTTGAGAATTAGATGTCAGATGAAGTATCTTTTTAAATCTCCAAGGCAGACAAGATACAATGTTCACAGTGTAAGAATTACTTTTGAAAAAAGCCTGACTTTTTAATTCAAGCATACTAACTCTTTTATGTAGATAATTAACTTCTCTATGTGCTCTTGTAAGATGTAAAAACTCCATACAAATAAAAACCCAACTCCACAAAACTTGAACCAACCAGCAACAATGACTGTCTGTATCATAAAATATTTAATTAAACATACTCAGATTCTGATAACCAAGCTTCTTGCATCTACAAATGCTAACTGGCCTAGGGGGTGGGAGGAAGAGCTTAACAGTTAATTAAAATATGCCCAGGAGATGACAGAGGGAAGCACGATTTTCAGTAAGAAAGGTTGGTTGACAGAAAACTTACAACTTGTTAGCCTTGATACTTCAACTGTCCATAAATTGGATAATATATTTCGTAGGAGTTGCTGCTTCCAGCTACTTAGAACCTTTCTGTGGAGCTAAAACGACTGAATTTTCAACTCCACTGTTCTTTCAGCATATTTCTTCCACTTCAGCAGAGTTTTTACAATTATCTAAACCTGGGCATGTTGTTAAAACTTATTTCTGTTTTCAAGTAAAATACTGCTTGTAAAAACCAACCAGAGGAAAATATTAATGATTTGGGATTTTTGATATCTACATTAAAAACTAAAGCTTCATTTAAACAGTCAGAAAGTCCTCAAAGAAGCCAGAAATGATCTCTCAGAAAAGAGAAGAAACCTTAATTTGGTCTTATTTACTGGAGGGGAAAAAAAGGATGAAAACCAATAACTTGCTGGGGAAGAGATGATTTGAGAGGCTAGAACGTACTTGAAAAGGCTTGAGCAGAAAAGAGCTGTGAAAAGACCTATCCCAATTTTGAAAGTGTTGTATTTAACTCTTCCAGGCATTTTGCATAACACCCTGATAACCTTTTACATTTCCTAGTGCTGTTCCACAGAGGGTACACACAGACAAAACCTTTAGCGAAGTAATTTTCTTCCCCACCTCTTGCTCACTTATACTGCCTATTTCCCAGTCCCACAGAAAGCAGCACCAGGACTCTGAACAGGTTTGGAAATTCATAGCAGCTCACCTTTAATGAGTGTTTGGATCACTTCTTTGTGTCCCATCTCACAGGCTCGGAAAAGCGGGGTGTGTTTCATAACATCCAAAGCGTCCACCTGGGCGCTATGTTCCAACAGCAATTTCACTGTGCTGACATGGCCAGAAAGGGCAGCAGCGTGCAACGCTAGAAGAAAGTAGGAGGAAAAAGAAATCACAATGTTGTGAGCTTTGGAGGTTCACAATTACAACAGTCAACATAAAAATTATTTTCAATAATTTTGGGGGAAAAATGTGCTTTTCAACTGTAAGAAATTGAAGACTCATGACAAGTGATCACTAACCACATCTCCTTGGCATACAAGCATCAGAGCAATAAGCAGAAAAAAACATTAGCTCTGAAAAATGTCTTTAACTTGTACAAATTGGAATTTTAACCATAACACCACCAAGATTGGCTTATACTGAGGATTTGTGGAAGGTTAGCAGCTTCTCATTAAGAGAACACAATGTGATCTACTTCTGTCTCTGCTTTATGGCATTTCTTACATCACCCCAATGGAGATGAAACTGCCCACTGCTGATGACAGAAAGCTTTCATTGTTTCTTCAATGTTTTCCTGAAAATACTTTTTTTTTTCCTTTCAAATAAGCAAAGCTGTCTCAATTAAAACTTACTCCAGATAACCACCCAGCTGCTCCCTCCCACCTTTTATTCAGAATTGGAGAAAATTTTACACAAATCTATGTAGCAAGGCCATCACATCTCACACAGTATCTGCAGATCCCTATCTTCTTCAGGAAAGAGAAAAAGATGATGGAAATACGTGACACTGCATTTTGTCTCAACCCTACAATTTATGAAGTTCAGTTGTATAAAAACTGTTGATTTCTGCAGCCTCCTGCTCTTCCACAGTTTTCTTTGCTCACTCATATTTGAACATATGCAGACTTCACTGAGTCCAAAACAACAAAAAACACAGAACTATGTTAGGTACTTCAGACGTCAGAGGAAAAGATGTGGTGTCCTGTAACTGACGTTGCTATTGGCTAACACAGCATCCATCCTGCACTGGCAGCTGGAACTGAGGAAAATACTGAAATGCCAGTCCAACCAGTTCATGGTTCTTTCAGTAGGAAAGGCAAACTACACACAGCAATGAGATTTCAAACCAATGGAGGACACATATATTGGTGATTTCACCTACAAATGGATTTCAAAATGCTTTGGATTATTTCTTATATTCAGCAATCGAACCAGATTATCTACATCTTCATACTGTCTTTCGTGTAGAATATTACACAAGTGACAAAAGCAAAGTAATTTAGAATGAAAATACGAGACGGCACAACTCATAAATGTGCGTTTAGTAACATGAATTCATATTTCTCCATGAGATTTCACAAATATTCATCCTTGGTGAGAATTCACTTTGCTCAAACAAGAAAACACGGGGCTGTAGACAGTATGTACATGTCTCTACTTGTTCAGTGTTAAAACAGGCAGGGTTAGGGTGCTGCAGAGGCATTATACAGAAAGGCACACCACGAAAGCCAATGTAACAAGGAATTACTTCTTCAACCACAGCCAGCATATCAAAACAGCCAGGCTTTTTGTACTTGCCTGCTACTGCTCACCACTGGTACCCACTTCACACAGCTTATGAAACAGTAACCCAGCATAACCTGTTACATGGGCACTACTAAAATGCACAGGTTGTTCACACTGTCCATGAATCGAATCCAGCTGAAGCGTGTTGCCTTAAAACAGATTCTCAGAATTACTGATAGCAACTGGAACTGTGATACAGACAAATGAGGCGCTTCCAACAAGAACTGGGGTCACAGCCAGGGACAGTATGAGAGGCGCTGCCTTAGTAATTGAAATCATGCCTTTAAGATTACAGTGATGTTTAACTATTGCGGCTAAAAAGCATGGGGGCACACACTGCACTCATGAAGAATATCTGGAAGCAGCAAGATCTGCAGTAGCTAGGCGATTGGGTGGCTATCAGTAGAAATGTGACAAGAATGAGATCCCTGCCGCTTCGTACATTTGGATGGGCCCGGTTTTCATGGTCTGACCTCACAGTAAACTCTAGGTTCTGGTTTTTGTACTGTGTTCCTTATGAAACCAGAGGCAGTAAAGCACTCCATCAGATGACACATGGGGCGTGTATAACAATACAATAGAAAGAGAGCTGCTGTGTCAGCTTGGCCGGTTCTTCCCCCCATCACTCATTCTGACGCAGGCATCTTGTTTCGCACTTTGTGCTCAATATTTTCTTGTAAGCCAAATTTTCTCTGATGGAGTCACGGTGACTGAAGAGATTCTTGGGCCAGCTGGTCACAATGGGCCCTTTGTTCAGCCGACAGACAGAGCCCTCTCCATTGTACGCAGTGACGGCAGAGCTATAAAGCTGCCCCTGTAACGCTCCTGCAGCACTGAGCTCCGAGAACAGGGAAATTCCTTTCCCTTGGTGTCATTTTCCTACACAATACGGAGAGTCTGGATGTTCTAGCAAAGCTGAATGGCGAGCTTGCTCTTTTTAAGTAAATGCAAAAGGCTGCGTTAATGCAACATTATAACTGAGTTGGCACACAAAAGTCAGAAAGACGCAACCTTGAACTCTCCTCAGCAACTGTAGCTCGGGCACGGTGGCATGCACGCTATTTTCTAGTAATGCACACTTTCCCGTCAGAATACAGCGCTACTTTGCCCTCACCAAACTTGGGAAGAATTAAGAACCTTCAGAGAAAAAGCCAGGTCTGAAATCAGAAAGTGATTTAATGGTGGGCTTCCTTTTGAGTTTACAGCTCACGATAATAAAGCCCATGCTAGCGCACATGTTTGCACAAAGGTAAAATCTGGATTGCTTGACAGCAAGCGACGAACGGCACAGTCCCCCCACAAGACTATGACTGCATTCTACACAACGGCAGTTTCAAGTAAATGGAAAATCCATTCATTTCCTTGGATTAGAAGCCTTACAACAAAATCACGGTTAGGTGTGATTACACATCACTGCTATGGAACATTAGAGATCGAAAGATAATAAACTCAATCACCTGAATTATTCAAGCATGTACCACACCTGAGTAATTTCAGAAACACAGTTTGTGATCGCTGTCTGCAAAAAAGAAAACTCTTTGCAAGGAGGTTTGCACAGTGACAACAACATTACTGCACCTTAAGGTCTGAAATACCATGAGATATTTAATAGGGAACTACCAGTAAATACAGGTGAGACTGATAAAAGATAAACCAAGATTAAAACGCTACAGTATGTCATTTGTAAAGTCATCAAACATGAAGACTGCGTTTTTATTTGTTGCACTATTCCTTAAACTCAAAGTTTACACACTATCATAACTTGGAAAGACTGTTTTTTTGCTGTGTTAATTTGTAAAGAAAGCAAGAATTTAGACATTTAAATACAATTTTATTTTACAATAAAATTTTACAATGTTAACCATATTTGGCTTTTTTGTGTAAAGACCCCCCACATGCAGCCAAAGGAAATAAAAAGGTCCGATTTTTAAGATGAAAGTAGTATTCATACATGCTGCCTTTCAAATCCTGAACCATGCAGCCCTGCAATTGTATTTATTTACCATTTGTATGCAATTCAAAGTGTGATCTGAAAAGAGAAAAGCTGTTAGACTTATATATCTGTTTCTTGGTTGGGTCAGATCTATGCTGCATGTTGCCTAAATCTAAGCATGCAGCTTAGATTGATTTGTGTGTGTCTGCAGCCAGAAGACAATGCTGAAGTATACCTTAAAACAAATGTGTTAAAATTTATATGAGCAAACATTGCAATATACATTCTTGTTTGTTTAAAGTAACACTGTTCTCTTTTCAGGAGAAATGGCCCCTATTGTATTATTCACCAGTGTGTGCTCTTATCTTTTGGCTATCTTTTTACTACTTATTATACATAGGTATACTTTTTTGCACTTAACTTTTAAATTTGTGACCTGGCTGTGGCTGGCACAGGGCAGTTCACAACTTCTTCCCACACAGCTTGCCCCTGCATCCCCCTGCTACCAAACCCCTCTAACTTATGCCAAATATACCCACCTTCTCCTCTTTTTTTATTCAGATGTCATCAGCACACTATTCAGCTTTTACCTGTATTTCCAACACTGTTGAATACGTATACCCTTCAACACCTGCCTCTCCGTCAGAACTGTTACTCTATTTTTGTTGAAAGTACTACATAGGTACAATATTTCTATCGCAAATTCTTAGAATTTTTCATTTAAGGAGATAAATTGGCAGTTGCTATAGGAAATTTGGACTTTCATGACTTGCACTTTGCATGACAAATTCTGAAACACTGGCTTGCATATCTTTTGCTTCGGGCAGAAAATGGGATGCTAAACTTGGCAGTTACCAAGTTTAACCTCTTTTTTGGACAACAGAAGTGCAGTAACTCTAACCTTTATTACAGTATCTTTACAAATAACTATGGCACTTATGATTTTCACAATGATAACTTAGCCACTTCACTAGTTAGTTTGCTTTGTATTGTTTCAAAGTATTTATTTACTGACAGATAATTTTTTTTAACAGGCATTTTTCAGGGAGGGCTTTTTGTGCAGTTATATTTCATTTTATTCTTCAAAATACAGAACCGCTCCTCTTTTCTCAGGATCACAAATCCAACTAAATAGCAGCATAACAGCTTCTTACATTCTTACATTTCTTCTTTTTGCTATGTTTCAAATGAATTGGTCCAATCTGCCCAGAAAATATTTGTTTCTTTCCCACACTAAGGCAAAGAAACAACTCACACACATAACTAAACTAATGCAGAAATATTTTCAGAATTAAGGTACACATCAAGGAAAAGACGAATATAGCTTCTAACGATGTTTTTTGTTTGGTGGAAATGACACTAACTGGGAACGTCCAGCGTTTCTTTATTAAAGCACTTTACCTGTGCCAGCGTATTTGTCCGTCATATTGATATCAATATCCAATTTCAAAGCCAGCATAGTCCTAATGACATCATCACTGCCTTTGCCAGCTGCCCACATGAAGGATGTTCTTCCCTCAAGATCGGAGTCATCTTTTACAGAAGGATGTTTCAAAAATACTTCCACTGTTTCCTGAAAAGACACAGTACTGAAATTAACTTTAAAAGGACTCGGTAACAACAAGAAACTATTGTGTCTCATTTAGCTGTTTATGAAGCAAATCAAAGCTTCGTTTTTCCTTTTTATACTTATACAGAGTAATAGCTCAACAGGAGCACTGTATTCTCTGCTATGCCCTTTTCCCCGTCAATGTTCATTGTGCATCTTTAACTATGAGTTTAACATTGTCATTTATTTCATACTTTTCTCTTTTTAGCGTCAAACATCATGTGTTCATCACAAGGAAATAAAAGACACTGCAATCACTGTGAAGAAAGCAATGGGAAAAATATTACCGGCTTATCAAAATACTACTGTGATACTATGGTTCTAAAATGCTATTTCAAAATATTCTCCTGACGTAGTTTTTGCTCCAATTCTAAATTTGACTATGAAAAAACAGGGACGACTTCTTCTTCTTCAACACAGACATATTTTCTAATATTTAATAATATCAACAGGTTACAAATTGCTGAAATATAAACCAAAAAAGATTAAGAAACTCTTTACACCCGAGTCCAGGCTTTCCACTGTAACTGTTACATTAAAATCTCAATTTAAATCAAAGCAAAAAGAATTATTTCTTCAAATGGTGCATTTGTGGTAAGCTCTCAGCAAACAAGTTCACTTGTTTAAACTTTTGCTAAATTCTTAATAAGCCACACAGGAAAGGAAGGCAGATGAAATCACTACTGAAGGAAAAAAGAACTAGGGAAAAACTTTTCCCTTTTCTATCTAATACCTTACAAAGGATGTGTATTTAATGGCTGGTAGATACCTCTTAAGAACCACTGATAGGCTAGCCAATAAAAACTGAAAACGTGAGTTTCATTTATTTACTTTATTTTTATATTTTGGCATTAACACTAGTTTATCCTTTCCCCTGTGTAACCCCAAAAGAGCTCTACCACTGCTCTGGGTAGAATGAGAATTCCTTGGCAATAAGGAATCAAATGTTCATAATCACAAAGGTGTTTAAATACCTACATCCTATTAATTAGTTTGGATTTTTTTAACTATTTATTATTTCATCCCTCTAAAGAAATAGGAAATTTCTCATTTATCTTACATTAATGTGATTTAAGATCCTAACAGCTTTGTGAATTTGAGTCTGTAGCTGAACTACCAGTTTACTGTAAAAAGGTCCAGCCAGAAATAATGAGGAATGGCAGCATTAAGCTCTCCATGCAGAGCAGCGAGTGTTTGTAGGGTTGTGTACTCACACTGACCACCACTACACCTCAGATGCACACGGCTACTCATTAGGCCAGCAACTCAGCACCCTACCAGTACTCTGCTCTGCTTGAAATCCTGCAAAGTGGAAAGCAGTGTGAAGGCTGTACCTTTCAAGAGTAAGGCACACATCCAACAAACATAAATAAGTAATTTTAATTATCCATTTAGTTTTAGCAAAGCAATCTTTCTTTCAATCACTCTTTTTTCTAGATTTCTCATTTTAACTGAGAAACATACCATACCTACGCAGACTTGGGCAGTCTGAACAGAACAACTACGTGGCAAAAATATATAGATGCTACTGCCAAAATAAACATGGATGTGCCTCCACTCAGTTGTTTGACTATGTACATGGTGGGAATTTCTCAAGGACTTGTATGAGATAGAGGAATAAAAGCAAACAGTGGTGCTCAGAAACAACTGGAGTGGTAAAAACCCAGAAGCTCCAGGCATAATTTAAGCCTGCATAAACAGGGGCTTTTGGATGCATCAGCAGCTAAAAGAGGCTTGCAGTTCTGAATGAGACTCTCCTGTTGGATTCATCATGTATGGTGGGGAACAGTAACTTCATTGTAAGAACACGAGATTACAAAAGAACGTCTGATTCCATCACCTACTCTATTTCCCCATAAAAACCTAAATGATATCATAGTTTGGCCGGCTGGTGGGATCAAAAGGCAGCAGCATAATGAAGATGTTTCATACAACTGAATCAAGCACAGAGAAAGCAAGCCAGTATTAAAAATCATTTTTTAGGAATGTATCAATATAGAAAAGAAAAAAAAAGATAAAAAGCATGTGGAGATAATAACCAGATTGTAAATAAAAACATTCTATCTTTCCCATCAGTCTGACTCAAACTAGAAAGAAAGTCTTTTACAACTTCAATATTTTAGGCGTGTGAGTCAGACCCAAACCGTACAGACCACGTAATGGACAACAATCAGCGTAAATAAAAAATTCTATGAAAAGGCAAAAATTATGCAAAGATATATGCTCCAACACAAGTCTGAATTTAAAAAAGATCTGTATTGTCTTACTAAGACCACCTCCAAAAACCTCCACCAAAATGCCAAAACTCAGTCTCACACAGAAACAGGGAGCAACAGCTGTGGTATTAACTTACATTGGTCAGTGCCCTCTTTCAATAGTACTTCTAGATTTGTTAACTTGATGGTTCTCAAGGGCATTAAAATTTTAATTGTTTTATGAAAATTAACATGTGGGTAGGTAAGACAGACCCAAATTAGTATTTCTGTTAAGAAAATGCTGCAATATGTGCTGCATAACTACCTTAATTACGCACTAAATAACCCTTTTTTTAAAGGGAGGTTATGAACAATACAACTGCAGAAAACTTAGATGGGAGTGCTCAGCTTACTACGGATGACATCGTTCAGTTATGAGAGACAGAGCAGCATGAAAAAAGGCTCCATAAGTTCCAATGCTTGAGAACTACTTCTATAATAGTAATAGCAATCATTGAACTGCTGAGTTTTATACTTAGCTCTACCATATCTGATCTTCCTCTGGAAAAAACAATCATCTACCAAAATACAAGAATTAGTCTGTCTGAGAAACTGTTTTTCTTTGTTGTCTGAATTTAAAAATTATTTTAGAATTTTAAAAACTTTAAAAAGACTTTTTAAAATGTAGTGTTCATGGAGAATTGTGACTAAAGGTACTCGTTCTTTAGCCACGCTTTATGAGACAATGGCTTATTCATAATGGCAAATATTAATAATGTAATCACCTTTTTGAAGGCAAAGACTGGTCTGATTGGTACTGAAGCAGCTGTCCAAATACTCTTACAGATGATCTTACTCTGGATACCTTATAACTGCTCAGACTTTGCTATAATGAGCCTTAAAAAGCAAAAGTACTGTAAAATAGTAGGTGCCATTCTGCTTTCTGTTGAAGTACCTAAACAACCATTGTGTGTTCTAATGCAAACATATAGATGAAAGGGCTTTTCTTTGTACAGCAATTTAGTTTTTTAAAATCTATTTTTATCAGTTTGAAATTAACCACATTTATATCACATAACATGGGAAAACTCTGAATTAAGCTTGCGCAGACAACACTGTGTTTATATTATTATTTTACTAATAAGGTGTTTATTTTATATTATTAAACAACTCAAACTCTTTGTTACATTATAAATATTTTAGTAAAATATATTTACTTCAAATTTAGGGTATGTGCTACTTACAGCAAAGTTGCTCTGTGCTGCATAATGCAGGGGTGTTGCACCTTGACTGTCAGATGGAATAGTTCCAAACTTATTTCTTTCTAATAAGAGATGGACAATCTGTGCATGACCTGGGAAAAATAATATAATAAAATCAGATATGTATCAAATCCTAAAGTTAAACACTTCCCTACTGAAAAAAAAGAGAAAATGAAGAGACTTCAATAACGAATAGTATGTTTGTGTTGCAGCCATTAAAGTCTAAACATGAGAGACTTGATACTTGAACTATTAAGCCTGGCATGCACCTTATTGCCAATAGTGTTCCAGTTCCACACTCTGTATCCTCATTTTTGAGGTGCATCTGTAAATTAAAATGACCTATGAATAGGAACATATGGAAAGATTTTCTGTTTCTTTTAAAAGAAATCATTAGAGCATTGCCCTAAACAAAGAAACCAGTAGTAACTGGTCAGACAGCTGGGATATTTACATTGCAATGAATCAGTTCAATGTTTCCAGAAAAAGCTTCTGAGATGCTGCATTTGAGTGAGAGGTCAGTTCAGAAGCAGTAAAGTGAGCACAGACTGATGATGATGAGCATTTGTCCGTCTACATTTAGGCAGACTAAACCAACATTGACAATTTCATCCTACATCCCATTGTTTCACAGAAATTAAGTGTAAATGCTTTACTTAAGTTTTATTCAATCAGAATTTCAACTGAAGGCGGATAGCAGAATCTGGAGGTTAGTGTGCTACCAGCTGCCATATTTGCAATAAACACCAAACTGATACACACAGTTCCTGCCATCAAAATAGATCAGAATGCTTTTAGATTAAAATCACAACATTTTGGGTGGGGTGGCTAAACTTTATATCCACTTCACAAACAGAAAAATAAAAACACAGTATAGTAAATTGTCACTAAAGTCAACTGATTCTTTCATATGTTTACCTTTTGCAGGCAAACGCAGCTCACAGAATATCTTAATGATTTGGTATTTTAAGAGATGCTATAAGGTATAAATAATATAAAAATACTCTGCTGGGGAAAACAACCAATTTTGTAGCTTGTCACTTTTGCACAGCTCACTTGAATTACCTTAGACTAAATTTAAAAAGCAGGTAAACTTTCCTACTAGCAGTAGATATTTTAATGAAAACATCAACAATTACAGAATGAAGCTGTGTAACAGTTGTGGCCTGTAGCATTTAAAAACCTAAGAGATGGAGGACCAGGCAAGACTTTTGTGGGATGGCACTTTCAGACTTTATATGTGTAGAAGCATCAGAAATGAGAGAAAATGGTCAACTTGGATCAAAAAGGATGAAGAGCTACGTGATTTCTAGGGGCTTTAGGGTGTAGAGGAAGGCTCCTCTTTCCTTTCAGCCATTAAGACAAGCCTGGACCCAGAACATCACAACAGTCTGTTCCTTCCTGCCGCAAAACAAAAGCACTAAAAAGAAGAGACGTGATGTTGCTATGTTCTTCCCTTCCCAAGACCATAAGAAGTGAATTGAGGTGCACTGGAAGAAGTTGGTTCTCAGTGCAATCCTAGCAGGAAAAGCGTAAGAGTACAGAGCCTGGAAAAAATGTTGCTGAACTTTTCAGGACACACAACTAGAAAAAGGGAAACTGAACTCTGCAATAAGGACAGGAGGTCTGCCTAAATTATCTGTGAGCAAGAAGGCTTGAGGGAGTTGAAAAAAAAAAATTATTGGGTACAACAGTAAATAAATTGGCGCAAAGACAGATCTCACTTGGACATTAATATAAACATTAAAACTCAATTCTTGAGGTCAAGGGCTGTCATTTTTGTAGTACTTTCATTTAGAAGTGATTTAACTTGGCTGAAACTTTTATCTATGCATGAGCAACAATGCCCTAAGATGCAGCCCCATGCAACCCATCACGTTTAATAGAATATTTGTGGCCATATCCATGCAGTACTTAAAACCTCCTACTGTTAACTCACTTAGTGACATTTTAGACTCTTAGATCTATATAAAACATCCAGTATTTAACTTAAAAAAGAACCCTAAAAATTAATTATGATTAACCAATAAGAAGTTCCCATTGGGCATGTGCCACCTAGAGACCTCATCAAGTTCACAAAGGACTCTGGCAGTCTGGGCACATCTTCCTCTTTATTCCACATTGATTAGACAATCCATTTTTCCAACAGACAAAACTTCTCTCTTAAATACAATCCATTTCAAAACACAATAAATTTTGCTTCTTGGACAGAACCAAGTGATAATGCCTATTTCTCTGGGAGACTGATACAGAAATGTTTCACAGTTTCTCTATAAAAATTCAGTATTTTTACATATGCAAATACAAATGCAAATCTGAGAACACTCTTCTTTTTTTCTTTTGTTAATAAACATAACCAAACCACAGGTATATTGTCACTGGAGTTGCAGTAACTCGCTCCAGTGAGCAATCTGATTCTTTTATTGGCATTCTTTGTCTGCAGTGTCCCAAAGGGTCATGGGGATGAAGCCTGTTAAAAGGAGAGAGAGAGTATTTGAAGATTCTATCTTTTTAGCCAGTGCATGGTGTTTATTTTTTCCTCCTGCACACAGGAGAATGGAAAATAGGAGGTCAATTTTCTAAATCATATTATTTTTGTGCCTGTCATTTTATGAGTTTCCTTGCATTCTGACTACTCACATTTAATCAGGTTTTCACCTGTTTTGCAAAGATCCAGTTTTGTAACTTGTAAAATCAAACAGTGCAGAATTCACATATGCAAAAGCATCTGAGTCTCAGGGTAGCAATATGAACAAAAAAGGAGTTTATCTGAATAAAACTTCTTGTCAGATCTGATTAGTTTGTCATAATGTGTCTGATGAAGAGCTTGTACTCGCAGAAGAAGTGTCAGCTCTGCCATTTTCTCATTCTTCACTTGTGCTGGCATTATCAGATTACCTGCAGTTTCTTTGCAGGAATCTTTTTAGGTCACTTGTCTATTTCGTGAGGAGGAGTTTAGTAAAAACTAGATGATAATATAATCCACAAATCCACTTAACCATTCACACCTAAACTACAATATATTGCAATAAGCTGAAAGAATGATGCCACTGTCAGCGGCTCTGCATTGTGTAGCACTCACTTCTCTCAGGCACCTCACAAACCCTATGTGACCACCTTACACGTGGACCAAGTGAATCAATTGGTATATTAAATATTAATAAAGTTTTCTTATTTTTTCAGATATAAAATAAATACAAATAGAAGTTTTGATATTTTCTCCATGAATCCCAATGAATTGTCTTGCATGCACACTGTGGTGTGCACATCCCACTTCAGAGACCACTGCTCTAGAGTACCAGTTTTTTTGAGTCCTGGTTTCCTGAGAAACGGGTTTTTTAAGCTATGAACAAAGTTACATATGCAAGAACATTTTAATATGCTCTAACTGTTCTTAAAGCATGAATATACAAAGCCTGCTTAAGCAATGTATTTTACAATGCTTTGGAGAATTTGAAGCTTAAAAAAACCCCAAACAATCTACACACAAACTTCTAATCCTGGTCTATCAGAAAATATTATTGTTCTAAGAGATTGGTTTTCATAATGCCAGGCTGGAATGAAATAAAAAACAAGAGTCAAAGATTAAACAGCACAGTCAAGTAATTATTAAATGACTTTAGCATTGTCCAGTTTACCGAGTAAGGCTGCCCAGTGAAGGGGAGTTCGAAACAAGTTGTCATAAGATGTCACATTGCAGCCTTCATAGGAGGTCAGGACATCAACAACCGCTACGTTCCCATCAGCAACAGCAAAATGAAGGGGAGTTCGTCCTTCATAGTCTTGCCAGTTAAGCAGAGATTCTGTAGGTGCAGCTTCCTTTAAAAAAAATAAGAATTAAAAATATTTCAGTTGAAGAGACAAACTATATGATCTGCAGATTTTTTTTGAGTCTTATACAAAGATATAAACTGTACTTATGGATTTTTTTATACATAATTATTGTACAAGATCTGATTTTTTATATATACTCTGTAGTTTTGCCAGTCTGTAGTACAAGTGGCTCCTTATACAGATCCTTAAATGACTAACTAATTTGTGAAAATAACTATTATCTTCTTACTTGATTTTCTAAGTTGAACATGACATACATAACTTCATATTTTTCCTCCTAGGACACTCTCCTTTTTGCACAAGTTAATCTTATGGCTTTCATTTTAATACCTTTCTAGCATTTTAAATCCACATGACTATCAGAGTATTTCTAAAGAAGGTATCAAGGTCCCTAGCTGACAGGACTGAAGTTAGACAGACAGTACTTCCGATGAATGCATCTACATGTAATGGACTTAATTTTGAATCAAAAAAATCTTCTGAAGTATCGTGATTAGACACTTGATCACACAACATAGGCATTAATAGATATAACTTGACTTCTCATCACATTTTCTTAAAAAAAACACACTAAATTACTTCTACATAAAGTCCCCAGCTACATAGTTTCGTATTATAATTTTCTCTCTCATCAAATTCTTTCTAGACAGATGTCTTCATTTCTCTTTCTTTCCCAGGCAAAAGAGCAGAACAGGTGCAAAGGAACACCATCTTAGCACTGCAGAGAGCTCCACACGGCAAATATCATAGAGCCCCATGAAATACAAACTTTAAACTTCACTTTCTTGAAAAAAGAGGTATCTCTAGAGAAAATGGTAAATAACAAAACAATAGGAACTCAGGTTGCGGGACACCAAACATCTAGAGCAGAAGCAGAACATCAAAACAAGAGCTTAAATAAACTACAGGGAGTAAGTCTGCTGTTTTATCACCAACAATTCAGAACAATTCACTGGGAACCCTATGCAAAAGAAAAAAAGCATGTAATCCTGAGATCTTTAACGTTGAACAACAGAGGGATTTTACTTATGACAACTAAGAAAAACAGTCTTCCTGAAAATACAGAGCCACGCTGTATCTTACAAAATACATATGAAAGAGGGAGAAATTGTGATCAGTGCAGCTTGTCAATGAATACAGCAAGTTCTTGATCCTCTTCTCACTAAACTATTTGCAATTTTTCCTACTGACTTCACTAGGCACACAAATAGGCCACAACATCACTTGTATTGCGTTACGTGAAATGCAGAAACTGTTACACAGAAAACAAACATCTAACTTTGAGAACAGTAAGTGAAGAAGCAGAAAGTCAGGAAATTCCAGAGTTATGGTTTCTATCCAAGTATTAACTTACCAATGTTGTACATTCTATATGTTTTATTTAACAGATAAAAAAACAAACACATTTAGAGTTATAGTTAACTGTATTTCCTAATTGTAATCTGGCTAAATGAATACTGCAGTATTAACCTCAACTCTGCAATGCCCTGGTTCTTTGTTTCTTACTGTCTTATTTTCTAAAAGTGTCAACTTAGACTTCCTGATATTTAATTAATATATGTTTTCTAAAGTTAAACATTTACCTACTTTGCATACTGTATGCAAGTGCTAAATAAGTTGTCTCTCTCACAAACCTGAAACTCTGATGCAGTTTTTTGTATCAGCAGTGTTAGTCATGTTCTGCTAGAAAAAAAAATAGCGGACTTGAAACATACTGTAACTCATTACCATATCTAGCCACTAGCATAACAGATAATCTGTTAAAAACATAAAAAACTGATAAATGTGAATCTCTTTAATAAAAAATGCAATTGATGTTAACACTGTGACATGCAAAAATCACAATTATCAAAGCATGAGTACTTTTGAATGTACCGATCTGAGTCATTACAGTGAAAAGTGAAGTTTTATGTTCTTCCCTAGCCTTAATAATTCATAAGAGAAAACTCACTGGTAATATGCTTGCTTTCTCTTTATGCAAGGAGCTCAGCAGGGGGAGTAGAGAGCCTGCTGCAGAAAATTCAGAAGTGATCTTTATAAGAATCATTTTTCAGAATGACTAAAAATTAATGATGACATGCACAGAAGTTTATTTCTGAAATTCTAACCGCACCAGAGCAAAACCTGTTTGAACAAAATGCACAAACAAGAAAACAAATGCTTCTTCACTTTACCTATAATTTACTGATGTAATCTGGATAGCTAATTTTCAAGCCTTACAAAGCACAAGGACACATTAAACAAACTACTCCTATAACTCCTGGCTCTAAGTCAGTGATGTTCCCCAGAACACGTCCCCATAATTGACAGCGTTACTTTTCCAAAATGGTAATGAATCATTTAATGATAAAGCCACTACTTACATTCTAATCTAGAAGTACTCATGTGTTTTGACATTTTTGGCAACTTAAACTAACATTTTCTAGGCCTCTTCCTGCCTGCATTTAAGAGTGTAATTTCTTTGGGTTATAAGTGGTTTTGGTGTAAAACCAGCCATAATTAAACTGTCATTATACATTAATATTTTAAGCACAATACACAGGAGAAACAGAAGCTCAGCATTTTTCTGCAGCAATTAGAACCATGGAATTGGAGGCAATATTGGGAAGTGTTGTATAAATAAACATCACATCTCTTACCATGAAGAATAAATAAAGAGACGAGATACAAAACAGACAGAGAGTACTAAGTAGCTGCTTCCATCATATTAATGGAACCTTATTCTGTTCTTTTCTCCTTAAATCTTCCCAACGTTTTTCATGCAACTAAGCACTGCTGAATCTGGAAAGGTGGAAAAGGAAGTTGACTGTGAGAGGATCTCCAGATCAGAGTTTCTCTCTACTTCATATGTTCACTTTCTAAATATGCCATGAGATCTATTTCACTGTATTTCATGGATTTATATATTAGATGTAAGCAATTTGTGCATAACTGTGACCCCTGCAAACCCAACCTAATTCTTCAGTGTTCAGTTGAGCTCTTTTCATTATTGGTTATTTTGACAATCCCAATGGGCTATGTACTATACAAACATCAAACAGAAAGAAAAACTATTTACTGGTGAATTCTTTCAGAGTGTTAAAGATAACATGAAAGAAACAACAGTAGTGTTATTTTTCATAACTTAGTCACCAGGCAATAAAGGCTGGATGTGCTAATGCAGATTGATGAGTGGTAGATACAAGTACCTGCCTACCTGAGCACATAGCTTACAGCACTCCCCCATGAAAGGCATGGAAACATGTTGCAGGCATGGCAACAGTGAGAGAGCAATAGGCCTTTCACATTGCTATCACCGCAAGACAATATTTTCATTAACTCAGAAATGCAATTATGTAAGTTAAGACATAAGATGACAGAAACTTTAACTGTATGGATATGCACATTAAAAATACCATGCAGAAATAATGTGAAAAACTATAAAGGAGACTTGGATGTAAAGAACTAGAGAGGAAGGAGAATCAAAGGTGATGTCTGAGCAACAGATCCAATACTGGGTGATAGGGCAAAAAGTAGCTAAGAAAGGAGGGCTAGTTTGTGAGCTCTGGTAGGGTGGTATCTACCCAGACAAGCAAGAAAAACACTTCACGTTGGAGAGAACACGATCCTACTAAAGGATTAAATTCCAAGGCACTACCATCCAAAAAAAGGTATTTATATTCAACAACAGATTCGATCAACACATTGATTACTATGTAACAATGTTTCCGTATCATCATCTTTTACAGCATATTTTGTAAGCTAAATTACTTTTTCATTTAAATGTATTATCTTACTCCATCAACATATAGGTACAACTATTTGGAATACAAACAATTTAGTTGACACATGAAAAAGACAAGATGCATCTGGCTGGGATGGAGTTCATTTTCCCTGCAGCAGCAGCTATGGCGCTGGGCTTCATAACTGTGATTAAAACTGTTGATAACACACTAGTGCTTTAGCTATTACTGAATAGTGTTTGTACAGCATCAAGGATTTATTTTTTTCATGCCCTGCCCTATCCTGCTCTCCTGCTGCCCCTGAGAGTGGGCTCGGGGTGAGCAAGAGATGGCGAGGTGACATATCCAGGACAATTGACCCAAGCAACATTCCATACCATGTAACCTCGTGCTCAGCAAAAAAAAACCCAAAAACCTCAGGACAAGGAGGGGGCAGAGAGGATGCTCATGGCTACACCGTTTGTCTTCCCAAGCAACCGTTAGGCATGCTGAAGCTCTTTTTCCACTTTCCTGGGAGCGGTTAACATCTGTCTACTGATGCGGAGCAGTGAATAAATTCTCTTTTCTGCATGCAACTTTTGCTTTCCATGCTAAACTGTCATTATCTTCATCCAGCAGTCTTCTTGCCTTCCTTCCACCACAAGAGGAAAGTCAGCAAGGGGCTCTGCGGGTGTTACGTCGTTGGCTGCGGCCAACTCACCACAACTTTTAAAAACATTTCCCTTGACCACCTAACATTTGAAAAAGTCTGTATTTGAATACATCAATTCTTATCTGCTTTTATTTATTATTTATGATTTATTTCTCTAATGTGGCAGAAAAGTAGATGGTATGTATAAACTAAAACTATGTGACAAAATTCTGTTCATGAAAAATTATTTCACAACTG
The DNA here is from genome assembly GCF_000695765.1 of Mesitornis unicolor. NCBI lineage: Eukaryota > Metazoa > Chordata > Aves > Mesitornithiformes > Mesitornithidae > Mesitornis > Mesitornis unicolor. The sequence continues at coordinate 24,169 of NW_010159980.1, forward strand.
AGTCCAAATTATAAGTATCTTGAATAAAGAGAAGTAATATAGGAATAAAATCACATTAATTTAACACTGGAAACTTCTCAAAAACTTTTCTTATAGCTTAAAAAAGTAACAGTTACTATAAGATTATCAATGTGATCTGGAGAAAAGCAAAGCAAATTTTCATATTCCACACATTATTTCTCAAATTGCAAGCTAATCAGGCAGACATAAGTCATTCTAATGAGCTTACAATCGATGTGTCTGGTTCTGAAAGACCTTTGAAAAACAAAGATATAGTGAAATTCTTGTAATACGAGGGAAAAAAACTTAAGTGAGACTTCTGTATCTTTCTATGTTAGTGAAGTTCAGAGATTTCCACAGAATCAAAGTAAAAAGTAAAAATCGAGCTGGGCACATGATTTCATTGTAGTCATTAGAACTGGCGATGTATAAATAGTGCAGAAAGAGAAAACATGTTCTCATGGAAAAATTATTAAATCTGTAAAGAAAGATATTTGGAAAGTCTCTCAACAAACTGATGGTGGACTGGCTGATACTTGATCACATATTTCCCAGAATTCTGACCCAAAATACCAAATTAAATTAGACTTTTCAGTACAGTTAACTAGAAATAAACTTTCAAATAATGAAGAAAAGACACACAAAGAAATCAGTGTGCAAGATGAAACCAAGATGAGTAGTAAGACTGGCCATTTTAACTAGGAGAACTTGCAACCCCTTCCTCCCTTGCTTCCCCCCAAAATGAATAGCTATACACATCAAACTAATTACGAGAATATACATAGTCCATGAGTTAGAGCAAAGAACTCAGAAGAAACTCCTTTCAAGACAGCAAAAATTCTTCAGATGATTCCTTACAAAATTCTGGGTATTAGGAAACGCAAATTATTTCATTCTCAAAGAGTCAGTGGACTAGAATGAAAAAATATCAAGACAACAAAAAATACTTCTATCACAGTAAAATAATAAATACAGAAAGTGCTACATACATAATAGACTTTCTTACCAGAATACATTTCACTGTGTGAATTGCACTAGGGTCCTTGTTGTTTGCTGCCCAATGAAGTGGGATTTTTCCTTCAATATCAGGGATTCCAATGTTTGAATCATGTTTTATGAGAAGTTTCACATGCTCTGGGTTATTGTAGTAGGCACTCCAATGCAATGCAGTTTGCTAGAACACAATATTCACGTTTTACAAACACATTAAAAAAATTAATATAAGATGAAGATTAAAGTTGGCTAGAACCTGAAACATGATTTAGATATATTTTCACAGAATTAAAGAGGTCACCTAGTCCAACTCCTCTGCTCAAAGCAGGGACAATAAAACAGGTTGATCAGGACACTACTCTCAGAATTTGAATTATCTCCACCAATAGAGATTCCACAGCCTCTTTGGATAATCTGTTCCAGTATGTGACGACCTTCGCAGTTAAAAAATATTTTCTCAGGTTTAAGCAGAATTTATTATATTTCCACTTATGCCCACTGCCTCTTGTCTGTTCCCTGGAGACCATTCAGAAGAGTGTGGCTTCACCTTCTTTACTGCCTCCCAATAAATACCTGATGTATTTATACACATCAGTAAAATCATCCCTGAACTGTCTCTTCTTCAGGCTAAACATTCACAAGTCTCTCAGCTTCTCCTTGATGTCAGATGCTCCAACCTGTTAATCAACTCTGTGGCTCTCCATTGGACTTGCTCCAGTATGTCTATGCTCTTACTGTACTGGAGAACCCAGAACAAGACAGAACTCTGTGGTGCCTCCAGTGCTGAGTAGAAGGAAGGGCCTGTTGGTAAAGCCAGCTTTAAATTATGGGTAAATGAGTAATCTTCTGTTACACTTAAAGAGGACTGACAGAAAATGGAGCACATGTACCTAAGGTGGGTGACAACTCAAAATCACTGGAAAACAGGCTGTAAACAAAACTCAACAAAAGGTCCATCTACCTAAGAGCAGATACTCGCCTTGCTACTGAGGTCTGAATTAGGTCCAATCTACCTCATTTTACACGAGACTCACACTGAGAAGCCCTCATGCTTGGAATATAAGTATTTCTGGTGGAAGATTAACTGCTTTGTACAAGGATTTCCTGGACTATGGCAGAAGAACACTGTCCATGCTACTTAGCCAGCCAACAGGGCAATGCTGTTGGGTGCAGCGACTTCAGACCTGAAGAAAATACCTGAGCCTGGTAAAAAGCAATCCCTGCAGTGATTAGTTTGGTCCCTCTTAAATCTGGAAATCTCTTGGAATAACACAAATCGGTGGAGAAGCATACAAGATTACTCTCCACTAGAAGACACCACTGAATACTGACACTGGCCTTGGAACCAATCTTGAGCAAAGGTTTTGACTTTCTGCAGTCCGATAAAACACCAAAACACAACCCATACTCCTACTGCCAATTCCAGACTGCCAGTGGCTTTTTATGGGCATTATCAATGTTCATAATTACATAAGCAAACCAATGTGTGGGGTTTTTTTAAGCGGTAAAACACTGGCATATTAACAAGTACTTTATTTATCAACATACCTCTCCCAACTGCCAAGCAGTAGAGGGTCATAAGGCACATAATGAATTTTATTTCCCATCTCTCTTTCTCCCTCACCCATGCAAAATATTACATGGCACTTTGATCTGAAAACGGAGAGAAATAACGGCTGTGGGACATTTGTGCAAAAGCCTGAATTAGCACCCTTGAACAGTGAGATAGAATTTATGAGTTCACTGCGGTATCCTTAATGTCTCTGTAAAGGAGGAAGGCAAAAAGGAGCCTATCTTTTATGTTTGTTGCTTTAACCTGCTAGTTTAGTACCACAATAACATAATATGATGGCACAACCTTTTTGTCTCCCTGGTAGTTCTCTGAAATAGAGCTCAGTCTAGGACATAACTGGAGATGCTGCAAGGAAAGGTCCGATAACTCACACCACGTACAATGACATACAGTCCAGCACCATAAATCATGTTCAAACCATCACAACGTGTCCGGATTTGAACTGAAAAAAACTTCTAGCAATAGAAATTTGTAGTAAGTTAACAAGTGTTTTTTCTTGTATGGAGCTGACCAGTATTCCTAGAAACTGATAGCTGCAAAGAAAGCAAAACCTTTTGATTACCACGAGGCCAATGTAGCTTTAGTTTACTGGCTTCTCTCATCTACAACCTCCTTTCTGCCAGTAGCCTACAAGGAAGAAGATGTAAAAGAGACTTGTTCTCTCTCATGTTCAGGAATTATATTTGACAATCTTGATGTGCATAGTTGCGGCAAAGGAAATGAGTAAGTTTTGTGCCCATCAGGGTCAAACTTGTTGGACTCTGTCCGTGAGACCACCTTTCATCAACCTGAATTCCTTCTTTGCTGCTGTGACTACTGATGACAGGAACTGGAATAGTAGCACTCTACATTTTGTGGGAAATCTGGCAACGCTTTAATACTGCCTTGGAAATCTGCTAAACAACAGGCAAGGTTCCTAAAAGGTTTTGGCTGGTTTCCATACACCTTTGTTAATTAATTAACACGGTCAGGAAGTCGGCATGACCTCTCCAGAATGACTGCTGTAATTATAGCCAGGGTTTCCATGATACATGTTAGAATATCCTGGAAGGCAAATAGTTGATTGCTAAGGCACAGGCTGGTTCAACTCCACTGCCTAGAGGGGACAGAAGATTAATTTGTTGGAAACTGGGCTTGCAGCTGTCTTATCCTGCTTCCTAGATGATAAAATCAGATACAGAGCTTAAGCAGCTACATCACTTGAAAGTCCAGTCTCTGTCTCTTAATATGTCCTCCTGTGGTAGAATGAAAACCCACTACCTGAAATATGGAATGATGATTTCCACTAAGACCAGCCTTGCCAAGCTGGTACATTGGTTAGCAGCTAATCCAAATACACTTGATCAGGGCACCCACATTTGAGTCAGTGGTAGATCAGTGCCTGCTGGGGAGAGCTTTTGCACCAGTTCCAAGATCACTTACAAACTGTAGGAAAGAGACCTTCCTGCTCAATGTTTAAAAAGTTTCCATCATCACTAACAGTTCCAGTTGTAGTCAATTTGATACCTACCTTGCCAACAGTAGTTACATAATTGCTTTTCGGCCTTCCTTTTGCTATCTACATTCACAGCGTCTCACTTTTTGTTACCATATCCTTGCAGAAAAATTGTGGCTTAAAGAGCATTCCTATCTCTGGGTTCTTTGAAAGAAGTCCCTTTCAGATTCCAGGATACACAAACTGCTCAAGCCCATGAAATTTAAAACAGATACTCCCAGATTAACAGGTCCACAATTACTAGAAATCTGCCTACTAAAGGCAATGTGATAATCTCTGAAACAGAACACACATCAAGCGTGCCAACAAGAGGGGTGAATCTGTTTTGTTCAAAACATACGTGGAAACACAAGAAATCCTTTACCTAAGATTTACCTGTCAGGACTGGTCCTATGCCTCTTCATATCCTACTATTAATGGTAATAGAGGCAACCATTTCACATCAGTTTTAAATCAAGCATTGCAAAGCACTCAAATTTAAGAATCACACTAATCTGAGCACCTCAAAAAATACAGTTACTATGTGCTAAATAACTATTCCTTCTTTTAAAATGGGTTCGTGTGCTATTACTGTGGGTTGGCAGCCATCTCTGTAATAATAGTAAATCAGTTGTTTAAAGAGCTGTACCAGCTTCCTTCTAAGATCCATCTTTTCCAGCTGGTCATTCTAATGACAGGCCTTTTTAACAAACATCAGTGGGTTATTTCATGAAGCTCTTAGAAGTCAGTGTGTTTCTGAAGCAGGGTGGTAATTTTATTGACATGGCAGAGCATGACGTGACTTTGCAAAGGGACATCAGACAACTCATGACAATATATGCACCATATGATATACCTTGAAAGTCACCTGGAGATTTCCCAGCCTTTCAAACAACTGTTGTCACTGCAGATGCAGAAAATTAGTCTGAAGGACTTTATTCTAAAGAAGGTAGCAATGTAAAGCTCTGAAGATATTAAGATTACATTTTCTCCTGAGAAAGTCTGCAGTCTCACAAAACAAATGTCAAAGTGACTAACTGGTGCTCTGCTTCAAATTAAAGCCTCATGCCAGCATGTCAATCAACTTCATCATCACATCCCTCTCACTAATGTGAATCCTTAGCACTCATGGAAGCTACAGTGTACGTGCATTGATAGCAGACTTTCTCTTGCCAATTGGTCCAAATATTATTATTATT
>NW_010159981.1:0-41356 GCF_000695765.1 Mesitornis unicolor
TCTGTGATTCTGTGATTCTGTGATTCAGAGAGAACAAGGTTTTAGTGCAAAACATACATGCACACAAAGATGCCCCTTTCAGGCAACCACCTCAATTATGCCAGAGAATTTTAGGCATTCTTTAAAAAAAAACCCAAGAACTAAAAGTAGCTAGCATCACACCATAAACAAGGGAAATATATTCGGTAATCAGATATCCTTAGCCATATTGTGACATTGGCCACTACAGAAAATAACTGTGGAAATCTCCATTTTGATCTTCTAGTACAATAAGCAGGTTATTGGAGCTATCCACTGTTTCTGCAGAACAGCAATCAATCAGATCAGCCAAGAAGCACATGCGTACTCTTTCAGTTTGCAGAAGTGCTGCATGCAAGACTAACAGCAAAATGGCTCTGTCTACAAGAGCATGCCTTAGGATCACACATCACAAATGTGTGCCCTAACCTAAGTTTGACTATGTGCATTTATAAAGCACAGGAGATCAAATACAAAGAAAAAGATAAATAATAGCAAAAATGAAATAAATAATGAAAATTCTATTAGTAGCAGTAGAGACAAAAGCCTCAATCTGCAGCATTATTGCACAGCATAGACAAAACTGATGCAAAACTACTATGTGAGAGCAGTTTAGCTCACCTCTTTTGCCATTCTTGACTTGAAAGGTAATAGCTGAGGTGATTGGGAAGGTGTCAGTTTGATTCTCATCTCCTGACAAAAAGCTATTTGCCTGAAATACAAAGCTGCATTTGAAAACCTCCTTCACAAAGAGGGCAAAACCCAGTCTGAAGGCACACCACCTATCAACACGAGTTCTGCCTGCTTTCTATGGCCACACAACTTTATATGGAGCATCAAGATTCACAGAGCATTGGCCTCATGTTAACAAAAAGTCAGTTTTCAAGTGTCAGGCTGAAATTTTAAGAGAGCTAGAGATTTTTCTGTAGTGCTTTAAGGCACATTTTAGGGATCAATAGCAGATTAAATTGCCCTATAGATATATTTTGGCTGGATTTTGTCTTATCACACTTCAGAAGGGGGTCAGGCACACAACCCAAGTCTTCTGTCAGTTCTGTTCACACCTGACAGTCACTAGCAAGTGCAAAGGTCTTTAACGATGCTATCAGCCAAGGGAGGAAACAATGCACAGTGCAAAATGGCTCACAGTGAGTCACTTGCAGCTACATGTACAACTGGCAGCCTCAAGAAGGAAGCATGTGCTTCTTGTGTGATCCTGAATTTACTACTGTGAATTAACATATTTTTCCCCTACCCTTGCAATAGCCCACTATGGGATTTACGATGTCATGTGAAGACCTCTTTTATAAACTGCTGTGTGTAACAGCTGAAACAATGAAAATCACCAAAGACTAGCTGAGTTCTGGCTCAGAATTTTAATGCATTTTACATGCAGGATTTTATACTGGGAGCAGACTTCTGCAGTCCCTGTTTAGACATCCCAGTTGAATCCGTCACCCAGATATACCTAGCAGTGTCAACTTTTACACTAAGCATCAGATCGTTCCAACATTTCTGATGTAGTAGTTACAGATCAAGTTGACGTAAGAACTTGAGGCCAGCTCTCCTGGATTACCTCAAAGGTCCACCTAGGACCACGCCTCTGTCCAGCAGTGACTGGAAGAAAATACTTGGAGAGTGCTTGTTCTTAAGAGACCAAATATCAAATGTATATCTGGAATATCCAGAAAAAACTGACAATACCCTCCAGCAGATTGCAACTTGGATTTTCTGAGCCACTGATGACATCTTTATAACCCTCAGTAGGGTCTCCTTCCCCAGACTACTTCAGACTCCTCTGAAGCCCATGTAAGCAACCATATAGCATCCACAACATCTGCAGCAAAGGTCTCCACACCTGAACCACATCCTTGAAGAAGTACATCCTTTTAATGGCTGTGTTTCAGATGCTAGTTTAATTCAGTGCCCTCTGCTTCTCCAGTCAGTGAGCAACTGCTCTCCATGTCTTTCCTAAGAAAACAGAAAGGGTCTGGGCTTACCCCTGGGCACAGCTCTCTCAGTAGGTGCAGAAAGACCTTAAACAGCCCACAGTTATCGCAAACCCAGAAGTTTACTTAAACTCTGAATGAAATCCAAGCCCAAGAGGTCTGGACATTATGAAAAGGTAGCGTCAGGATATCTAGGTCCTCATTGCTGAACTAGCTCACTGCAATTCTTGACTCTTTGTGGATTGACACCTGCATTTTTTAACCCACTTTGGCACCCTAGCTAACCCTCTTTGCCCTGTTTCTCCTTTCAGCTCCAACATGCTCTTCATTTGACCTAAAGGATGTTCACACAGAGCCAAGGAGGGAGGATGTACCAGGGAGGCATGTTACCGGACTGGAAAAGGCAGGGTGAGCAGGACACATCCCATGTCAATAAATAACAAGAAGGATGGTGCAAATTCTTCAGTCAGCTCTGAGGCTGAGTAAGCTGAGCTGAGGGCTGAGCAGTGAGCATCTCTCTCCATCTCTACTCACAGATCAGCCCAACAGGATCCAGTACCTACTGTTCTGAAAGCCTAATTTCAGGTGTAGTGCAGGATGGAGTTATGATCAGATGTGCTGAACAAGTGATACAAACCTTAGCCTCTGGAGCTCAGCTTATTCTCCGTTATCACTTCTCCCATGCTAACCTAAGGGTAAATAAAGTCAGGATAAGGCAACTGTTTGTTTAAAAAGAGAAAAACCCCCAATATTCTCTAGGTATTATCTGTCAGCTTCTCTCACACAAACACCAGCAGCATCCACACACACTCACAGACACACATATAGCATCTCCACAAGAGGAGAGAGCACTGTGAAAAGGTCATCAATCTGTACTCATTTTCCGCCCTCAGAACCATAAAGAACATAGTTCATCGAGTCCATCCTCTACCCCAGAACAGGATCAGTATTTGTATAAACTTTCCCTAACAGATGACTGTCCTACCAGTTCTGAAAAACCTCTGGTGCTAGCAATTCCTGCATCTCCCCAGGCCAACTATTCCTGACCTCACATAGATTTTCTTTAGTCTAAAAACTTGTCTTAGTGTTTAGTCTAGGTTTTTCTTTACTGCAATTTAAGCTCAATACTCCTCTCCATACCCTCAGTGGAAAAGACGAGTAATTTATTCCCTTTTTCTTAGTAGCAATTTCCTATTTATTTGAAGACAAATGTTTTCCTACTGCTTCCTTCTAGACCCAGTCTTTTCCTCTTTAGCCAGAATAACCACAAATCTTTATTTTTTCCTCACAGGTTGTGTTTTCTAGACATCAGATAATTTTTACTCCTCTTCTATGCTGTTCCCACCACATAGCCTGCGTTTTAATTTGCACGCAGCATGCAACGCTGGCTGCAGTGCTTCAGCACAGAGCAGATCATGTTCCTATGTTACATGCTTCTTTTTTATAGCCTGATATGATATCTTATTTTTGCTTTTTTTTTTTTTGGCAGTGTGGCGCTTGCAGAACATGCATAGGGACCTTCAGGTCTTCCTAAAGGGACAAATAGTTCATACTTCAAAAGGAAGAGGTGACAAAGTACAGAGACCAAGTATGACAAAAGACAGAGCCTGAAGACTTAGGTCTTGATGTGGGGTAATAATTAGTTCCTTGTACAATTGTCTGGCACAATTAGAAAACTGTACTGTATTTTAAACAATGCTGTATTTTGGATGCTGAAAACCAGGGAGAGATTTACAGCATTAAAGAGAAATTCATTGAAGGACAACAAAAATGATTAAGAAATAAGAGAGAGAAAAAATTTAAAAAATACATTCTCTATAATTTAATCAACTGATAATTTCAGGAGAGGATTATAGGCTTAAACAAGCCTTGAAGATAGAAACATAAACACTGCAATGGTTTAGCATATTAAAGTACAGCAAGCAGATGGTCATAAGCAAATGCATTGACATGAAATTACCAAAAATACCATTTCAGCGTAACATGGGAGAGAATGGGATTTATTAGGGAGTGGAATTTCAGCAAAAAGGGATGGAATCCCCACTGCTTGCAGTATTTGAAGCCAGACTGGACACAAGAAGTAGTCAGTGGACAGCAAGGGAAAGGTCAATGAAGCAATTAGGAATAGATCATTTTCTCTAGGGCCTACCATACCTGTTTTCAAAGAATAAAATGTATAAATTATATATATATCAAGGGAAAGACCCTTCTACTATATCTTTAGCCCGACTGGTGAAAAGTTCATGCAAGAGATTTTGGAAGTGTCTTGATAGGCAAGGAGACTAATCTGTAGCCGAGTGAGATCAGCATGAATCTGACTTTGCTGGAATTTGGGAAAACCCAAAGAAAATTACCTCAGGACTCCTAAGGCAGATGGCAGCTTTTGTGTTATGTCTAAGCTTGTCACAGACAGGAAGAATTTGTCTAAGCTTGTCACAGACAGGAAGAATTTGTTACTGATACATCAGTAGGTGAGTAAAGCTAATGTGACAGCAGTGAAGCAGGTGAATTTTTTTCTCTGTTTTTGCTGAATCATTTATTCCCTGTGAGCTGCACTTTCTGGGACACCATAACAATCAGCAAATTCAAGCTGAATTTGCCAAATACTTTCATGTGAAATGAGACTAGGGCAGGGAAGGAGACCATGTCAGCAGAGAGCTGAGTGGGACACTTCCAGTTTGGATTTGTAAGTTTGTCTCATAAACGGGACAGGAAGGAAAGCCTGGATGCACCAAAGTGTCACAGCAGGAGCAGCCACTTGCCCAGTCACACTTCTTCCTGGCAGTGACAACATCCTCTTGGTGCAGATGTAGCATCAGCCCTGAGTGCAGGAAGAGCTTGAACCCACATCGTTTCCACTCCCAAAGAGAAGGGCTTAGTCACCAGAGCAAGATACTCTGAACTAGGCTACTGTCAGCCTTTTCTGCTGTGGTTGTCCCACTTTGCACTTACACGCGGAGAAGGAGAAAAAGAAACATTTTTGTCATTTGACCCTTATGTGACAGAGTCCTCAAAAGCAATGAGAATATTACATATTCTTGCTTTCCCACAGCTTGCTCTTGCCCTTGCACTGTCACATTGTCAACCAGGGCAGGGAAGTAGTGCCTTGGCTTAAAAACAGCCTGGCAAGATATAAACTGTGCTTTTAGAGCCCCACAGATTCTTCAATGTGCTTTATAACCCAGCTGCCCAAAGACCACTGCCATCACAAGCAGTAATGTGGAAAAAAGATGCCAGAAGAGAACGGTAAGACTCTGCCAAAGATGAGGGAAGACTGTCCCACCACTCAGGAAAAGATATTTCACCATGGGAATGACAAGGAAAAGCCTGAGGAACATGGAAAAGATGATAGTGGAAAACTGTATGGTCCATTGGCTAGATTTGGAAAGAGAAGACTTTGTCCCCTCACACCACAAGCCCTGATCGTGTGGACTGGTGCCAGAGGAGGGTGCTGTACATCACAAGTAATTAGGTATCAAACACTTTATACTCTTCCTACAGCTGGGCAAACAGTCCAGTTTTCCTCCAGCTTTTGCAGCCTTCTACCAAAATCCAGTGCGACCCTCCCAGTCCAAGTAAAATGCTTTTCATTAAGAGTGACAAGGAAAATTAGCATTTCCTGAGGAAACCCCCAATCCCTGCTACTTCATGCTGTATTTATAGATATGCAGTCTCACATGCATGCTCTTCATCTCTTGACCTGCAGTTAAGACTGAATCACAGGGTGGCTGCCCCTCGGACACAGGCCAAGCCAATACTGCATTAAACCAGAGTACTGAGCACCCTGAGCCTGACCTGTCAAGTGATATCACACTCCGCTTCCCAAAGGAGGGCAGGGCTTCATAACTTACATCAGGTGGCGACTCTCAGGTCCTGGACATTTATAACCTGAGCAAGTGAGCTAGTTTAGTTTTTGTCACAGGTGTTTTATATTTTTTGGCAAGAACTGCTGGAGTAAAATGCTGTTAGCACATCAGCAGGCTTGTCACTCCCTCCCTGTCGCATCAATCAGAGAGTCTATGTGGATGTGGGCTGCCTTGCCGTGCATCTCAGTACAGGGACAGAGAGTCCTTTTTCCTCACGTTGCTTGTCACCGTTGTGAATGAGCAGCCAGATTGCTCTCCTACACATCAGAGGAAGGTAGGGGACAGAAGCCACCAAACCCCACTGGTAAAGCTTGAGACATTGCAGAGCAAGAGGGTCAGTGAAGTCACATCCTTCATTATGCCTGGATTTGTAATCAAGGTTGATTCCAGACAGTATAGTTAATCCATGCTCCCTGAATCTCAGCTGGAAGAAAATGGATTAGCTTTCCCGACTTCACTGAAGCCAATGCAATTTACCCTGGCTGAGGATCTGATTCTTATCCTGGCCCTTGGTTACCGCGTGTCTTTCAGCATATAGCACAAAAGCATGACATTTTGAGCTGACACAGGGTCGAACATGGCTCTTTGGCTGGAGGTAAGCAGTAGAGCCAAATCCAGGCAGCACAATTTCAATGTGCTGTGGGAAACACAGCACTGGGGGGAAATGAAACCCCTGTGTTACCTCATGTGTAAAATATCCCCCCCATCTTCCACCCCAACATCCGCAGCTGAGGCACCTCTCCTACCAGCACAACTGGTGGCTCCCTCGGTGAGGGCATGCCAACATAGATCCTGGCCATGGAGGAGAGATGATAAGCAGTACTGCGAGGCACGCTGCAGGGAGCATGGGAGGTTGTAAATGAAGGTCTTCCTAATTAGAACACAGTCAGAAGCACACAAGCACACACAGATTCCTGGTCTGGTATAAACTGCTCTCCTGCAGGCTAAGGTGATGTTAAAAGGCAGACCATCACACAGGAGATGGCGAAGGACACACCAATGGATGAAGCAGCCAGTGTGTGGATGGCACTGGCAGCTACAGAAACCCCTTGGTAAGGGCGAAGGAGGAGCCTGGAGTCAGAAAAAGACAGTCATATAATGGCAAAGGCTCACGAGACTACAGAGGCAATTCTGAACTGTGACCAAAGATGATTAGGAAGTGAGAAAAGATGTCAGAATATGAGCTAAGTGTTAGCACACTGTGCCTAGGAAGTCCACACAGCTGGCTCTCTGTAAAACAGAAACGTGCAATCATCAGGTCAGGAAATGTACAGCTTGAGAGATCTCAGTGGGGTAAATCCCTGCAGCAAAGGACAAAGAAGTGGAATTATGGAGATCCTATGGTTCCTAGCTGGAGGTGCAGTGCTAAACCAAACTGAAAACCTTCAGGAGTGCAGGGCACACACCTTGGTGGGATTAAAACAAAACAAAACAAAAAACATTTCAGCTGTGAAGGCAAGATGTTTTCTGGGATGTTCAGGTACTAGATGTTCTGATGCAGGAAGAAGAGTGTCCTCTCCAGACAGCCCTTCTTGGGTATCCTGTGGCAAGGGAATGACTATGATGCTGCCCTGTCTACACGTCACAGCTGGATCCAGCCCTCATGAGGACACAGATGTGAAGAGGAGAGAATAAAGGAAAATCTCTCAGGGAAAAACAGATGGGGATCCTGTGACATGAAACTGGCTTGGAAAAAGTATTCAAAAGTGCTCGATAGGAAAAGACCAAATAGGACCTAATAATATTCTCTTAATGAGGCAATTTAACTGCCTGTAATTCTGTGTCCTGTGCATTGTGCTTTCCCAGCATAGGAGTTCAAAGGGTTGTCACAACAGGCCCTCAAAGGAGGGTTTTTATAATGAGTGATATTTCTTAGCCACCCAGTATGGGGCAGATATACTGAGGAGAACAGGAAAAAGGAAAATGTAGGAAACACTAAAAATTGGTCATCAAGCTAGATGGTCACTGAGCCATGTTGCTGCTTACTGTAAAGCAGCACTAACATCACTGGTGCCCTCCCATAGGCCATGGTCAGTTTTGGTTTAAGAGCAGATGCAATTCAAATTTAGTTTGACATATTTAGCAAAGGGACTTTGGAGATTTTCACCTGCTCAGCTCTCCTTAAGTAACTGTTTCCCTATCATGAAAGGAAAATAAGGTTTTTTCAGCACAACTTGAAGGGAAGGCCTGGATTCAATTAACTGGCAGAGAAAATGCTTTCTCTCTCTCTCTCTCTCTCTCTGTGTGTCTCTCATCTTTCCTTAAGACAGTGGCTGTCCTTACACATGAAGGTCACCCAGAGCACGGGAGTCAGGGGAAAGGTACAGAGCAGGGAGGGCTCAGGCTGTAGCACCTGCCACCTCAGTAACCTCCACAAACACAAATGTCAATTGTGCAGAGAACGGTAGCTGTTTTAAATAGGTTAAAAAATAAAGCCCGGTTATTTAATTTAGCATGCGTGCTAGGTGGGTCAATATCTATCATTCTCTCCCCATCCTTCTTCCCCACCCCTCAGGTCTCTAAGGGCAGAGGTTTAAGTCCCAGCTGAGGCAACAGGGCATGCTTCATTTAGTAGCATTGCAGCAGGGTTGCTGGGGATGTCATGCTTCTGACGAGACATTAAATCAAGGTAAACACTAATCTCATGGGCATCACTGCTTAAGAAGCACGGGAAGAAAAAAAATGGCAAAACCTCAGTGGCTCTTGTGGTTTGACCTCTCACTACAATGTGATTCTTCAAAGTGAGGAAGCCCAAATGTATGTAGAACAGGACATACCAAATTTTCTGACTGCCTGCTTGTGCTTTTTTTTATCATTTGCTCTAGGAGAGATTTATTGTGAATAAAGTGGTTCTGTTAAACAAAATCTTGATCAACATGTACAAGCAGATATTGTCCCGAGACCTATTCAGCATCCAAGCCACAAGACCATTCTCTCCCTCTTTGCACCCTCACTCCATTCCTCCTCACCCTACAACCTTCCTCTCTGCCCTTCCACCAGCCCAGCACACATGTACCCCTCCACCCCCATGGCCCATCATGGGCCATTTTTTCTAGCTGATGATTTCAAACACTATAAGGTCTGCAGCTCAGGTCAGGCTGAACCTGCACAGCCGTGCAACAACTTATTTCTTTTACAGGTAAGAAACAACAAGGAAGACAACTGCAGTATTTCAGCCTATTCTTCCCTCTTCCCCAGCCAGCTCCCAAACCCTCTCCCTGGACAGGCATGATTTTTTCTTTTCACAAAGACCCATGTGTGACAGCACGGGTCTGCTGCAGGTGCAGCTGTAACCTGTCACAAGCACCACCCCAATGATGGGCAGAGAGATATCTCTAAGGAGACGGGCAAAAGGGCCTGGGGAAGGAGGAGGAAAATATACTATTTTAATATTTTGGGTTATAAGCTTTGATGGATAAAAGAGAATTCAGAGACTTTTGATACCATCCCATTGTGAAAAACAAACAGTTCCCCTCGTTCTGCCTCCATCATGTGGAATTAACAGACAGAGCTAAAGCCAATGCTACTGATTTCATTAGGCTTACACTAGGGATAATTTTCTCTCTGCATACCAAGCATATCATTGTATATGTTTAAAACTTTCCTTTGACTGAGTCTCTTCAATTACCTCCCCACCTCCCTAAACTCATTGGACAGGCAGTATTAACCTCTGAAGGGCCTTAGACTCGCTCCTGGAGCCTTTCCATCTGGCTTTTATCACTTTCCATCTTCATGAACTGCTCATCCAGAAACCCTGCACTGGATATGTCCTGAGTGCCAGGCTTCCTCTCCCTGAAAGCTTGCTGCTACCCCAAGTGCATGCACTCCCTGATAGCATCTCTGCTGCAGCCCTCACAGCTCATACCTTAATACTGGTCTTTTTTTCCCCTTTTAAATTAATTTGCAGGGGACTTCCATGCACACACATAGCACCATTCCAGGGACTCTGAAATATCTTTCTCCATCCTAACATTTCCACAATCTTAATTTTCATGTCTGTGTTCCCCAACACTTCTTTATATTGACTTATGTTCATCAGGCTTCACACCAAAATCTTCTCCACTGCTAATGTTACTTACCCATGCTGATAAGGCTTCTGTCCTCTCATCATCTGAGCCTGACATGCAGGAGTCACTCTGGACCCTCGCCCATTGCAGGATGCAGCTGGTTTCTTTAACATTGTCCTTTATTTTTTGCATCTGCCACTTTTACATCCCTCGAAGCCCCACCAAGATATTATGAGCAATAAAATTATCTCCCATCTTGATGGCGACTTCGTAACTTTTCCCATCCTTCCAGTCATGCCAGTTTTCCTGAAGGTCTGCTCCAGGACAGTCCACCATGCCCTACCAGTGCAAGACGGTGGCTAGAAGACCCAGGAGAAGACAGGCTAGTGTGATCCTCTGCCGCACTGGAAAAACCACAGAGAAAGTTTATGGAAGCCATGGGAACTCTGGGAAGTTTTAAGCATCTCTCCAGTGATTCCTCCTGCCTGACTGAGCAGTCAGGTATTTGACTCAGAAAAAGCACTGGCCAGTTCCCTTGGGATCCATGCCCAGGTCTCTCAGGGTAGGGGGTTTTGCGGAGATGTAGGTCCAAAGCTGCCCACATGGAGAATTCATATGCACCACCCCAATTACCACCTGCCTCTGCCTGAGAAGGATATCGTGAAATTGTTTTGGCTGGATTATTTTGTGCTGCTAAAGTCTTTGCTGCTAGGTTTGCAACAGCAAACTTAACGTACACCCCCATCCCCAAGCTTACCTGCCCCATAGGGGCTCAGGTGCCTTTCAGGCATTACGTGTATCAGCGTCCGCCTTTGCACTGGCCCAAGATGACAGAGGAGTGGATTGAATGTGAGTGAGAGGGTATTCATGCAGATCTGCATGACGTGAACCTGTTCTCCCTGTGCCTGTGCGCACACACAAAAGCACTTGTGCCCGCCGGTAAGCGTGCCCTCTCACATCTTCCACCAGGCACACCCACGCTCTGCTTGGCGTCTCCTCTCCTGGCAGCTCCTCTCCCATTCCCATTTGTAGCCATGCCCACAGACACACTCTCTGCACACAGATCCTCTCTTTTTTTTTTTTCTCCTTTCTCACAGGCACACCCACTCCTTCACATGTGCTCTCCCTTTGTCTCTCCTTTCACAGCCACAGTCACTCCTTATTTTAAAACTACACCACCACCCCCAGCTAGATTTGGCCTTGAGCTCCCAAGATTAAAGTAGTTTGTTCCCACCTAGGAAGAAATATTACTGCTCCTTTTGAAAACTAAATACATATTTTTTATTTCTTTTCTGATAAGCAACTGAAAGGCAAAGGCTGGGATTGCCTTGCAGTGCAGGCAATGTGAGGTGGTCCAGAGCGCTTTTTACAGATTCTTTGGTAAAGGATCAGGACTGTTGTTCATTAGAAGAATAAAACAGCCCAACAGCTCCGTCACTGCACTGCAGCAAGGAGTGAGCAAAATGGGGCTTCGGAGCCCTTTTTCCACTATGAGAGAAAAATCGTGCCGGCACTGCCTCCCAAGGGCTGTGGATGCGGTTGCCATAGCAATGCTACATCTGAGTCAGAACTATTAAGGATCACTATGGCAACAAGTGTCTCACTTGCCATTTCCAGAGAGCTGACGGAGTTTGGACTGGAACCATCACACCACAGGAAAGGGGCAGGGTGGGAACCATCACCCACCAGGCCCCAGACTGGGGGCAATAGCACCAAGACCTCCAGACTGAACTAGTCCCGGGGTACCTCCTCTCAGGCCCCGTGCCCCCACCCCCCAGCATCCGCAAGGTTGGATGGAGTCACAGTGTTGATGCAATGGCCTCTGCACTCACATGCAAACATGCTGGATGTTGTACCCCACGGCAGCCCCCAAATGGGGTAGAGGCAGGGTTCAGGGCAGAGCTGACTCTCCCTGTAAAGCTTCTTGAATAAGCAGGTTTTTTTAACCTATAAACTCCAGACAAAGGAGGAGACAAAGCTCCCTGCTGTCTGCCGGCTCTCACTCTCCCCTCCACATGGGAGCCTTCATGCTCCTGTGAATATTGAGCAGAGAGAGAAGCCTGGAGGGATTTGCATTTCACACTCGCCAGCAAATGAGCAACAGGAAGATCACACCGAGACCCCAGCACGGTGCTGTTACAAATATGTGCACTAGACATACATTCACTGCAGAGCCTGAAATTGCTCCTTTCTCTCTCTTTCTCTGTGGAGAGGGACCAGGCGCTGTCTTCGTGGTCACAATGTCAGCGCCATCTGAAGGCAGATGCCCTGGGTCCTGCACTTAGAAGGACCGCTGAGACGGCGCGTAACAGGTTGATGGCACTGCAGACCCGACCTCCTCCATGCGTGCTGTGCCATGAAGTCAGGTACACGTGTACGTGCAGAGAATGGCTCTGCATTTTGCACAGCGAGGTGGGTGTCACTGTTGCACAGACTGGCAGTTCAGGCTCATGCAGGCAACATATAGAGGTACTCTGGAAATACACGCAGAGCTTTTAGCACCGCCATATTTCCCTGGGGGAAGTTAGGTGTGGGGAGCACAGGCTCTGGCCCACAGGGGAGGAAGGAAAGCATCCCCCAGATGTTCATGTTGCAGTTCTCTTCCCTATCAAAGTGATTCTCACCGTTCTCCTGCTGTAAGAGCATCCAAGTTGCTGGCAAGACAACTCTGACAAAAAATACATGGGAAGCTCAAATTTCTTAGCCCATGCAAGTCATTAAGCACCTCTAGGTACTGGGACTTTGCCTCACCTGTCTGTCTTTCTCAGTGCTCAGTCTCTGCCCTACCCTCCACACAAAACTACTCTCACATGACACCTTTACACCGGGGAGGACTTGCTGGAAAATGTGCTGATATTTGAATAGATCACCTACAGGGCAGAGAAGCCATAGTTTTGTGTGACAAGGGCTGCCCAGGTGTATGGGGTAGAGGTGCCTGCACGTTCCCTCATCACTTAGGCCCATGTTCAGGACAGGTAAAGTCTGCTGAAGAACAACCTGTGTCCTTCAGCCACTGCCACCTCCCTGGGTAGGAGAAACCATGAGATCCAGATGTGTCAGAGCCAGACGTGTTGGTGGGTCCTTCACTGGGACTGCGCCAGGTCATCTCTCATCCCATCCTGAAACAGAGGGACAAGCGCAGCCCAGGCTGGGATGCGTGGCAGGAGGCGTGCTGCTTTTTACAGGACCAGGTTTAGTGATTCTGGCATCCATGAGGTCACTTTTTTCCTATGACTCACAAAAGTCTGGCAGATTCAATGATCTCCTTCTTCTGTAACCAGAAAAGAGCAGAAATACTGTCCCCCTTCCTCCTTCTCCTCCTTGTACCATCCTTCCTCCCTGTGTTTTGGTGCACCACTCTGCCACTGGCTATAACACACTGCTGACCACTAACAGACCCAGACAAACCCACTCCACTGAAAAGGCTCTCTTTTTTCCTGTGAAAACATTAGATTTCAGGAAACAGGAGGCAGAGTGAGGTGCTTGTTGCTCACTGTTTGTCACTACGGAAGCCACCTTTACCTTTCAGCTGTTTCAAGCCACGGCTCCCTGCTGGCAGCCCTCTTGCCTGGAGCTATTGCAATTTGAGTGAACTAGTCTTTGGAGATATTTTTATACTATGGTAACAAAATTAACAAGGCAGTGACAAAACCATAGCCACTGTGAATCAGAGCGCTGGCTTGGAAGAACCAGTAGCAAACACTCACTTGCATGCAGGAAGACTCCTCTTCCACTTGGGACTTTGAAAATGGATGATCAGGGAACAGTTGCACTCACAGCTGGGACATAAAATGGATATGAAGCAGGTCTTTAAGGCCCTCCACAGACTGCAGCTTGCTTTCTTTAGGAAGGAGCAAGATGAGAGTGGCAGCAGTCAGGGCACCAGGGGGTTTCCATCTTCCACACAATTTCTCTGGCGGTTTCCTCAGTATCTGGGGCCAAGCAAGCTGCGTGGAAGTTGCCAAGTGCTTTTGTCTGAAATAATGGGATATTTCTTCTGAAAAAAATGCCAAGGTAAAGCTTGCCCTGCTCTCCTGTCTCCAAAAAGATGCTTAGCTGCAGGTTCTTTGTAATTTCTGATTTTTCATAAACTTTTTTTTGTGACAAAGGTGTTTCTTTTTGTCTTACACAAAGAGGAGGGTAGAGTCCTGATGAAAAGATCATGCCACCTTCTTGCCTTCCAGTGGCAGTGCCACCCTGCTGCTAGAGAGTGAGCAAGGAACTGCGCCATCCCTTTTATTTCTGTAGTCATGCTGGTAGGGCTCAATCTAGGCTTGGTATAGGAGTGTGCAGTCTTTCCCCACCCTGCTTCTTCACATTAATTAATTCATTTTGTCATTCAGATGGTGTGCATGCCACTGGCAGTAGACCTGGTGCTTTCCAGATATGTGCAGATACCTGGTTTTAGTCCTGATTTAAACTAGCCCACACCAAAAATCTCTGCCTTAAAAAGCCAAAACCAAAAAGCCTTATGATGAGTTTTTTCTAAGTAACTGGGTAGGCAGATTTTAAAAATGGATCCGAGGCTCCTAAGTCACTTTGGAAAAAAATATTTTTTTGCAAATCACCTTTCCTTCAGCAGAGCAGAGGTTGGAGACACTTTCTAGATAAGGAAGATTTATTTTTTTCATTAAACAGGTGTGTTATCATTAGTTCTCAGAGGGGATGCACCTATTCAAGGCCAATTCACGGCTCACTCTTTCTCTGAGATTTCATCTCAGGTAATCTTTCTGCTGACAGCACTGTGTCCAGCAACAGCTCAAAAAGCTGTTCACATCATTCTTTAAAGATCAGTACATACACGTGATGGTAATACACCTATAAAACACCATCTTCTTTCTTTTTAATATGAGGAAGAAAAGGCCAAGCTGTACTCAAAGTCTCAAATCACTTGCTGACAGATTTAGGGCCAAGCAGCAGGATCCATCCTCTTCTATTCTTCAGACAAAAAGCAGAAACTGAGGCCAAGTGGCATTGGACTGCAGACCCTCTCTTGCTCCCCAGCTGCAGGCAGCTGCAGCTGCATGCCTGGACCAAAGCGTCTGATGGGGCAGTGAAGCTTTGTGCAGATGTGTGTAATATTGATACAAATACATGGCACTAATGACAGAATGAGGCTATTCTCACTTATGAGTCACCTGTTTTTTTGATATGTATTCCTCATGTGTTTATTTTCTTGTATTAGAGGAATAACAGCATACCCACTGGCCAGAAAGCTAAATGACTCAAAATCGCACTGAGATGAGTCTGGCTTGCTCAGAGCCTGCTGCTCCTTCAGTTGATCCCAGACTCTTCTGACAAGCTGGAAAATATAGGGTTATGTCTAGGAGCGAAAAAGAGTTTGTCTCACACCAGCATGGGTACCTGGATCCAGACTGTGAGGGCACAGCCAGCTGGGGGCAGTAGGAATGGTACTTTGTCTTTCCTGCTTTCAGCTGTTTCTTCCCATAAATGTTTGCCTCGTTTAGCTCCTGACAAGAAACAAAATACCACAGGGACCAGCTGGCATTCTCCCACTCCTCCATGGACACAACCAGTAGACAAGCAATTTCACGTGCCCACGCAGGGACAGACGGAGGCTGTACAGGGGCTCTGTGCCATAGTTTGGCCCTGTCCTCACCTCTGAAACTCATGTCACCTTCAACCTCTGTTCAGTCCCAGGACAACTTTATAGGGACACCCAATAACTGTAGCACAACCCTGAGTTGGCCTTGTAGACTTGACTCAGGTCTGTCCCCTTCTCTCTTCTGAGCCGCTCAGTCCCCTGGAAAACTCCTTTGACAGAGGGATGCTCCTGTGCCATGTTCAGACTCCTGGGAGGCTGTCAGCAGCTCCAGGATTCCCATGTCCAGGGCCTGCTGTGCATCCGCTTCGCTAACTGCGCCCTGGCATGGTGATGAATCGTGACCCTCGTGTGTCAGATTTTTTCTATGCGGAAAGAGAAAGAGAGAGGCAAGGAAAATGTCCTGACTGGTGGATATTTTTTTGCTGCTGTGGCTGAGTCCATGTTAAGTATTGACTAAAGCAAGCAAGCTGGAGGATTTTAAAAGGATTTTCCATTCAAATCAGTACACAAATGCTTTATTACCAGCCCCAATGCTGGAAAAATCACATCAGGCCTCATCAAAATCCTGACAGTAGCTTAAATCGTGAGTTTAAAAATAGATGTGTTAGCTTATTATTATTTGGTTTATGGTTTCTGAATCATTAGGTTAAACTGGCATCAAACTCTTAATGTTCCTCCATGCCAAAATCTCTAAAAACTCACTCTGAAAATACTAATAAAACCTCTCAGATCCTCGACTAGTGGCATTCCTCTAGAATATGAATATTCCTGAAAAAAACACAACACATTCTGTCATAAGATCCCTGATAAAACCATGAGAACTGCCAACTTCTTTCTTCTCAAGGGTTTCAGAAATATGTTTTATCTGCTCATTTCTGCCAGCAACAAATACAATTGGTGGCTAAGTAGCACAGAGGCCAGGTTAACTTTTAGGAAAAAGTAATGCTCCCAGTTATTTAGGCATTGGCAGAGAGCCCAAAGATGCTGCTGATAAACCTGCTATCAACAAACTTCTAAGCTACCATATTGCCTGCACGCTGCTTAGGATCCCTCTTTTTAATAGACCCAGTAGGTCATGACCCAGAGGTCCCCATTCTGATACTGGATGAGCTGTCTCCAGATCCAGAAGTGGCATATCCCCTCATCACCATAGCCCTTCACATTTTAGGGACTCACACCAATGTATCTGTGGGGCTGCTGCATTGTGCCCTGTGGAAACCAGCTTGGGGATCACTCGCCCTAGGCCATATCACACTATACAAACACTTGGCATTGCAGGCTGGAGTCTGTGCTGTATGTGCCTCTCTAGCCACAATCAAAGAATGATTAATGAGAATAATATTGCTTTTGGGCAGGGGCTGGCCAGCCACAGCAACCACAGGGATTTGTCGAGCGCCATCAGCAGCCTGCACGGGATCTGCTGCTCCCAGATCCCTACTGAAGGGCAGCGGTCCTTGTTGAAAGGCCAAGCAGCAATCTGAAAAGCACTGCAGAGCAGCAGCACGACCTGCCTGGGGCTGGGAAGAGGTGAGGACCCAGGATGGCAGCCTGTGGTCAGAGCAGGAGACCTGATGCCTTCACTAGCAAAGCAATGCCCAGGGATGCTGTCTAGCCATCAGTGGCCAAGCACCCTACTTTGAGCACTCCTAACAGGAGCCGACACAGCAGCACAGCACCCTCTGAGCACCATTTTAAGGCATCAGGTAGGTATTTAATCAGACCTTGCATCTATTCTCCATCGCTCCTTATATCCTTGAGCCACTCTTACATGATTTTTTTAGTCACGGTCAGCCTTGGAAACCATCCTTTCCTGTAAGGCCCAACAAAAGTCTCATCCAGATACCACATAGGGGCAAGGTGGGAAGAGGGAAGGAGGCTGTGGATGAGGATGGAAGCACACAGATGGTGAGCACCAAGCAGTAACCCTGTTTCCTCCTTGTGCAGGTGAGTCTAATGTCAGCATTTCTGGCTGTAAAGCCCAGAGGGCTGAGCAAGACTCAGGCAAGTCTAAAGGAAGGATGAGCTGGTGTTTTCTGTAGCAGTGGCATAGCCCCCATCAGTCATCAGGATCACACCTCAGTCTTCATGGTAAATATCAGGGCTCAGGCTGAACAACCAGGCTGATGGTTAACTCATGCTCAACCAACTTTTCTGCAATGTGTGGCAATATTAGTGCATCCAGATGTGCTAGGCACTTGCTGCTCCCTCATACCACCCAACACTGATGCTTAGGTGCTCATCTATTTTTAAGCTGTCCCTCTTAGCTATTTAAAATATAAGAAAGTCAGAAAGCAGGATACCTTTCAAACATAGGTCCCCCGATCTGGGATAAACCATGCACCCTTTGCTGGCTACCTGGGACTTGCACGGGCACATGTCAAAGACTTGCCCCTGGGCTTGGTAAGTGCTGGTAGACCAGGGTAATGCAGAGACTTCAGCGGGTGCAGACAGCTGGTGCAGCTAAGGGAAGGGCGCCAGGGAGCTCAGAGATAGGAGAAGGGCTGAGAAGAGCTGCTAGGGGATGTGAGCACTGGAAAATAAGAAACGCTGCGAGCACAGGCTGGGGGAGGCTAATAAAGCCTGCCTGTCAGGGGAACTATCTGACAGGCAGACAGCCAGAGAAGGGGAAAAAAACAGCTCACTCAAGTCTGCGGACCCATAACTGGGTTATGGAGCTATGTAATCCACTTAAGCTCTAAAACTGTCCTGCCTTCCTCCCCCAACCTTTACTCTCTTCTCCTGCACCTCTAATATTCAGAAACGTTTCCTCGAAGCTTCACAGGAAGTCTTGACAGCGGTTCAATTTGATTAGCGCTAGCTGCAGCATTTTCCCAGAGGACCTGGGGAAGCACAGAGATGCATACCCTCCAGAAACCTGCAGGGCATGGGCGAGTTCATGCGGTGTCTACAGCACAGGAGAGACCTGCTCTGTAAGAGGGGCACACACATCGGCAGACAGGCAGGGGTGGGGTTTTTTTAACCTGCATTAGGAATTATATGTGGACACTTAATGCAGTTTATTCAAAACCAGCTGTCTTTTCCATTATGTCTCATTTACCGTGAGAGAGATTGGAGAAGCGCAAGATGCAAAAGGCCTCTTAGATCATCTAGCCCATCACCCCACAAATGAAGAATTAATCCCATTAAGGGCCACCATTGGCTTCGGTGGCTTCAAGATTTGGTCCTAATTGCACAAACACAAAGCCATTACAAGACTGCAGTCTGACAGGGGAACTTCCTTTTTTATAGGGAATACAATTTCTTTAATTAAAGGGGCTTATCTGCATGTTAATAATTGGAAAAATATTGTCCACCTCTGTTCTCATTTCATTCTTATATCCTGGTGCTCTGGAAACAGGAGGTGAGAATGTGCAAACATGCATATGTACTACGAGATCAACAACGCACAGACATATCAAAAAGACAGGTCCTTGCCCATGAGGGGATTATAATCTAATTTATTATATGGATTTCACTAGCACATTACAAGCAAAAAAAATAATTCATTTTATAGGAAGGATCAGGAATGTAGCAGCAAACCTGGATCAAAAAGGGGGGAGGGTCCACACTGATTTTCATATGCTTTGGATCAGCAAGCCACAATAGCTGAACACATTGTTGGCTATGTACACATTTTGTTTGCTCTCTAATTATTAATTTAGAAAGGACATTCAGTCAGGGAGGGGACTGGATGATAAATGTCCCTGAGAGCTGACTGGAAAAAATGAACGAGAAGGGATTTATGGAACAAGAGGGACAGAGTCCAGAAGGTCATCTCCTGCAGACAGGGTACAGTGGGTGAAGGTAAGAGGGCAGTAGGAGGAAAAGGACAAGGCTGAATGTGTTGACAGCATCAAGGACGCAACTGGTGATGGACTAGAGGGTGGGAAAATATGCAAAGAAGCCCTTTAAGAGCCACGCAAGAAGATCAACATGGAAGTAAAATACAAAACTCAAAGAAGGAATGTGTAACTGGGAAATCAAGCTGTCACCACTGTTTCTTCCTCCTTCTGCATATTGCAGATGACAACTAAGGGCTCAGAATCTTTGCATATCAATTAAACATATTATAAATAATAGCAAAAACAGCAAGAATAGTGACAAATTATCAATCTCAACTTGCACTTGCAAATTTTCAGTTAGCTTGGGACTGACTGAATTTGCAGTTTTTGGTGGATAAACACTTTGGTCATCTCCCCAGTAAAAATGTGTCCCACCATTGATCAATGCTAGTGGCTTTCAATAAAGACTAATTAAGTAATGCTATAAGATTGGACAGAACATAAGCCAAGTCCCAAGCATGCCCTAAAGCCAATCTGAGGGGAAGAGAGAAAGGGATCTTACCCTTATGAAGCTACAGGGGATTATTTCACCTACTCCAATCTTTAATAAGACTATCAATCAGCCAGGAGGGATGTTTATCCCTGTCTCCCAACATATCATGCAGAAGCATTCGCTCCCCAGACACAAGGAAATAATGAATTGTTCTTTGAACCAAGCAGAAGATGAGGCCCTTCTAGTCACCACCTCAATCAAAATGGAAAGCACCAAGTCAGAAATATAGCCTGAGGCAAGACAAGGGAGCAAAACAGATTAAATACGTGTATAAATGTTTGTACACAATAAAAGGTGGAATTGGAACAAAAGGATAAACCAGAACAAATCCGAAGGATAATCTAAGGGATTTCTCAGAGTTGTTAATGGGATGGATACATAAATTGTTACTGGCATCTTAACTTCTACTGAATATCAGCATAGCAAGTACAGCAAGGAGTGGGAGCCAAGGCCCCAGAGATCAAAATTTTCTTCTGCCTCACTCTACTTAAACAACTGAAAGATTAAAGGAGACCCTCAGCTTTCCTTAAAAATAAAGTGTCTGTCCTTCATGATTGTAGATAAAAGCTTGGAAACACAACACAATTGCACCCTAAAGGCAAGTGAAATGAACTCAAACCTTGTTATTTCAAAATACATGATTAGCTAAAATTCTCAGGACTGATCTCTGTGCGGACTGTCTCCTGTTTTGTGAATGCTTAGGACTGAGAAAGAGGTGCTTAGAAGAGGGGAGAGGAAGGCTTCTTTCTGCACACCTCCTAGACCAGGTGAGGAGAAAAGGAGAAGAAAAGATGGAGGTGACAGACATAAGAAAGAGACATTTGTCATGTTAAATAAGGGTGACTGTGACATTTGTAACATCCTTAATCTTTGTTCTGGCTCTTTTCTGTATTTTCTTGTGCCTTCTACACAGCACTCTACAACCCCTAATTGAGATCATACTCCCAAAAGATCTGTAATAGCTTGTACCTATATGTGTGTATGATATTGCACTTTGTATCACTCTTCAGAAGCGTTTGCATGCATCATATGCAATACCATACTAATGCTACAGCAACTGCTGCAAAGACACTTCGACTTTGCTGAAGGCAAAAGCTTTTGAAACTTTCGTTTCCAGAGCACCGTATGAAGAACCAAAGGATGATAATTTCTAAGTAAAAATGTCTTGGAATGGATTAAAAGTGATGCAGCTATGCAGCTTTCTAATGCAAGTTCTCCTACTTCAGACTGCAAAGACCAGTGTCTATTAGTGGTGTAATCCATATTGCACTAGGAAAACATGCCTGAGACTCAGGCTGAGTTATTTTACCATTGACTTAATTTTTGTTTTTAACAGTTCTGGTACTAAAATCTTCATATATAAATGGTCACATCAGTGGTTCTAATCCTGAAGTGACAAGCAATTATTTAAATCTTCTTTACTCAAATGTTAAGAAATCTTGTTTATTCTCATAACCTTATGAATTGTGGTGGGAATTCATGGGATGTAAATAAAATGGCACATAGGCATCAGTGGAGGTGTGCACTTAGGACTGCAGCTCTTGGTCCACACAAGCTTAATACAGAGTCATTGCAATAACAAAAGAGATTGTCATGCCAGTTTAAGGAAATCAGCAAGACAAGCTGTTGGGAGAAGTAAAATCTTTTGTTAGACCAGCTGATACAGTCAGAAAAAATGATAAAGCTTTCAGACACACAAGCTCTTCTTCTTGTGCTCCCTTCCTCCCCACTCCAAGTATATCAGCCAGTCTAATAAAAGATGTTGCAACTTCTTACAAACCTTGCTTCATTTACAGAGAGATGAACTTGTGATCAGGTGAGAAAATGTGACAAGCAGGCCTGGCCGTGCGTGCAAACTGGATCCTGAATTATTGAAAGGCAGCCATGTGTCTGCCACCACAGCAAACAGGTGAACAATAAGAGAGAAAGTCAGAGGAGCAGCGTCTATGGCCACACGTGTTTCACCCCAAGTACCTCTCTTTCATTTGTATCCATGTTTATTAATGGCTTAATGAACAAGACCGGCTGCATACATAGTCTCACATGCGCTGACTCTGTGCATGGGCTCACTCCCCCTTGCTTTCTGCTGTCAGTCATTCAACAGCTGAGGAAAACAAAATGGAGATTCAGTCAGGATTTGGCCTGTGTTGTTACCCATGCCTCTGGGTTAGACCTCAAGATGATGTAGACACACTGAACTCACTTGGTTCTGCTGACGTCCTCCAACAAAGGATCCAACTTGTTTACTTATCAGCTGTTGATGTCTTACATGATGAATTGTTCCTGTACTGACAGTTAATAAAACATGTATTTATGTAAATGAGAGAAAGAACAAGCGTGTTCTCCAATGTTATGCCAGATTGGAGATCATTTGGAAAGGATTGTTTACTCCACAAAAAAATATCAGTTGAAAGACAGACAGACAGATGTCATGTTTGTTTTGAAAGAACATGGCTTCAGTTGAATGAAAAACCACAAAAAGCTCTATTTTATTTTTTTCATGACAAATGCAAACTTATTGTAGAAACAGAATTTCCATTTGGCTACAAAGTTGTTTTTTCAGGTTCTGCTGGAAAGCATTCAGCCTGGAGAAGGTCTTGGATTCCCAAAGGCTTTTCTGTTGTGGGTTTTTCCCTCCAAATGTGTCAGTTCATCTAATAAAAGAGATTTTCCAGCCTAAAAGCCATGCCTCGCTTACACCTTTAAAAGTTCATACCACTTCTATAACAACTTATATCAGCTGTTCGCTAATGACTCTATTACTGCAAGTGGGGTCTAATAGTCACCATCTTCAGATATGTGAGAATTACATATGTGTGCTGCAAATGCCTGAGAACATATAAGACCAGCTTGTGTTTCTCCCCAAAAGGGAAACTATGAATCAGTCACAATATACAGCTGCAACATAACAATAGCTATTGTCCTTTCATTTTCTGTGACAACTGGAACACAGACACTGAACAGCAGGACAATGGGGTTGTGTCAACGTGCAGGAGGATTTTAGAGTGCTTACAGATATGAGTCATCCCAGTCTGTTACTGAACGCTAAACCTTTGGTGCTATGAGACTTTCCCAGTCTCTTGATTTCTTTATTTTTGTCTTAATTACTTCCCCATGTCATTTCAGATAGTATGAAAGGAATTCATTCAATGCTTGCAGAAAAAAAAGGGGCTCTCTCAGGACTGTGGAGAATGGTCAAATTTCCCCAGGCTTTCTCATTTGACTTATTAATTCTTACTCCCTGCCATACATACACACAAACCCACACTTAAATAAAAAATCTTCTGCTAGCATTACAGATGAGAAAAATGTTGTCAAGGTGCAGCAGAAGAAAAAACTTTGGGCTCTGTTATAGGCATATACAATAACACAAGCATCTACCCTAATGCTTTCCAACATGTTTAGAGTTTGATCTCCAATATATTCATTAATACTCTGTGCTACTGGTTACTCCAGTTACTGCCCTTTTCTTTCCTGGTAGGCACTTTTCCATTATTGTCTTTAACAAAACATCTTGAGTCTCTCCTCATCATTAAAAGAAATATTAATCTCCCTTCCCTGGTCTTTTGGGACTTGCATGAGAAAGTGTCGCCCTACTTCTTTTTCTCGATTGTTACTCCAGGTGCACAGTCATCATCTCAAAACATAGTTTAAGATCACTGATTCTGTATTTGGTAACAAGCTGGCAGAATTTGGCACACTACATGGGGGTGAGGTCATTTGGTAAAGCAGGGACTCTGTGGGGATCTGTGGCTGTCTTGTTATTAATCTGTTCCTCACAGGAACACTTCTGCTCTTTTAGCTTTTTAATTTAACAAATATTTTGAGTACTATTCCTTTTCTGGAGAGATTATTCGCTCCGTTGTCTTAAATACTGGTGCTACAGCCTCAGAATGATTTGTAGGGCTGGCAATTTGGGCTGTGCTTTCATTTGGAAGCTGTGTTTCATTGCTTGTTAGAGAGAGCACATCTACCTCTTTGTGGGCTTAATGGTGGTGAGGAACATTTGCAACACGAATCATTCTGCACCCGAGTGTCCTTTCACCTGTGTTGATAACACATAGATTCTCCCCCCCACCCATTCACCCCGTACACTGATCATCTGTCTTATCCAGCTAACAAACTCAAAGCACCTCCTGCCCTGATTATGACCTTTTATATTTAAGTCATTACAGTGAGGCACGTGAAACACACTGGGGATATGGCAAACACTGATTATACAAGAAATACAGCAATTGTTCTGCAGCCAACTCTGTCTAGATCCCCATCCAGCTTTTATTTGAGTCCCTGCCACGGGAAGTATTGAACTGGACTAATGCACAGCAGAAAGTAAATGTGTATTGAAGAACTGCTCAAGTTTTATCTAGCCACATATTAAATGATCTTGAATGTGGGGCAGAGATGGGCAAGGGAAGAAAAAAAAGCAGCGCATGATCTGTCTGACAGGGCTTTGGAATCGAGCCGTAACAGTCAGATCTCCATGCTTATGTATGCGTGTTGTGGAGGGAGAGGGGGATGCACAAAGGGAGGGGAAGCCAGGCAAGGGGAATATATCTGTATGAGCTAATCTGTTTCTTGCTTTCCTCCTCCCCTCCCTATCGCCTTTTTTCTGCCTATGTCTCCTGGGAGATGACTCACACCTGCTCTGCCCTGTTACTACCATTTCCCATCAGAAGCACACAGTCACTCTGATGTCACCCAAGCTGTTCTGTGTTAGATCCCTGCATTGCTTACATCTGCTTTTTGGTCTACAGGATTCAAATGCTGTGCTGAAGAGCATGCCCGTAACTCAGCACAGACTCACAAAATCCAGCCACCTGACCATGACATGCTGATGTCTTGATGGCATCATGGGCTTCTGAGTGCTTCAGCCTACTGGGAACACCATTTTGGAGCAGGCCATTGAATCTTATCTTTGTTGGAGAGATGGTCTTTAGGAGAATCTCAGGCAAAACATTCACCAGTTGACATCAGGTCCTTAGAAAGATAGATTAATGACTTTTCAGTACTAAAGGTCTGAGTCACTTCATCTGCATCTGACCTTATTCCACCTACACCACCCACCTTAGCCAAAACATATCTTTTCACCTGCATATAAGCAATCACAGTGGCATTCTCTAATGCTTTCTATGCAGGATCCCAAAGTACTTTAAAAACATTAATGGATGAAGAGTTAGGACCCCATCACAATGTGGGTAATCATTATTTTAATTTACATTTTAGGAAACTAAAGGCATAGAGGTAATCAACAACTTCCTCAAGACTATATAAAAAGTTAGAGACAGAAAGTTGGAAAAGAATGGGGCAACATGACTTCCAGCACTGTATTTGAGAGTCAAGACCATTCTTCAATTCAGTCACAAGGATGTGCAGGCATTTTACATCAGTCAGTTCTGCAAAGCTTTGCATCTCCAAGATTCTCTATAAGTTTCAGGTTCAAGAGAGCCTGTATACTTTAGGGACATTCAATGATGATAACTGAATTTGAGCACCATCAATCTCAGTCTTCTGCATCCCTATATACACTGAAATACCACATAGGACAAGCTCCACATTATTCTTAATGTCACTAAGAAGGTATTGTGCACCCTTACTAACATGTCATTTATTTGTGTTCTTTGATGGGTACACCTAAAATACCCATCACTGGAGTATCCAGAGTTCCTTACAGGTATTATCAAAACCAGGAAAGATGGTTTGACTGTGAGCTGTCAGAAGCAAGCTGTCTATGTGCATAGATACTGTACTTATCCAGCACATACCTCTACTGCAGACAGCTAGAATTATCTGAAGAATATGACAAATGAAGGCGTGACGGCTTTACCTAACTAGGAAGATGTTTTCCTTCAGACATGATCCCTGTACTGTGCTCTGACAGTTGCAAGCTTAAGGTTGATCTCCAGGAGAAGCTGGATCTAAGACATGAGCCTTTGGCAGTGGCAGCTAAAGCCCCTGGAATAGTCTTCCTGGGAACATGAGTGTCCTCTTCGGCCACAGCTGTCACTCCAGCTCGTAGGGAAGGTAGTGGGCAAGCCAGCTTGTCCATCACAGCACTTATGACCTAATGTTTGGAAGTGCTGTGGACCTTTACTGACATGAACCCAGAAGTGCAAGCAATCAGGATAAAAAGGAATTTCCTTTCCCCTTAACACAAGAGAGGCAGCCATCCTTTTACAATTAAAATAATCATAAGCATATGTCTGACTGCTTGCATAAGGCAGTAAAATTACATCTACAGTTATATCTCACTCTTGATTTCTTTGAGAAATGTGATACTGAAATAGTGCCTTGGCCTTTCCCAGTGATAATTTTCCTGTTCTATTATAGGAGGGATAGAACAACAAAAAGAGTTCAGCACAGGTTTCCAAGAGAGCTTTTACAGCTATACAGAGGGAAGGATGCATAATCTTTCTAGAGGTTTTTATCTCTGTTTGGCTCAGTCATTCATTGTTCCAGATGCCACTGGAAGTCCCAATAAAAGGCCTATTTTAGATATATTCCAGAGTTTTTCTGCAATTCACCGGCCCCTCACTGAGCCTCTGGATTTATGCTCTGCCTTCTTCTCTGCCTCTCCTGGATGTCTATCTTCTTCTTCTCAGCACTTTGTTCAAGCTATCATGTACCTACTTTCACAGCTTTCTGCCCCCACCAACACTGCTTTATCCGTTTCTGCTTCAGCTTTCACTCTGGCATTGATCAGCAGAGGCATTTGGGAACTACAAAGTCCGCCTCAACCTTCCAGTTTGATACTGATCACACTTAGCAGATGGGTCTTACAGCCTCATTTACCCAGCTGTCTCAAAACACCGTGGAGAAGCAGACAGGCTTCCACTTCTCAGCGAGTAGCAGGGAATATGGCAGCCAGGAAAATAACCCTTTGTAGTCCTGGTGTCCAACCCTCTTTCAGATGCTTTAGATCTAGATCAGCTTTTATCATGCTCCTAGGCTCTCTATAGGCTGTATCTCAGTGAAGAGACACAAAGCCATAAAGAACTGCTTCAGGCACTATCTGCCCAGTGTTGGGATGGAAAAGCACTGGCCACGTATGCACCTAGCTGTCCCTCTGAGACTCTGAGAGACTCCCAAAAGCCGTCCCACACAGCCTAGGACTCCTTGTTCACACTTCGCGGATAAGCAGCATGGACTTGAGCTGCCCTTGCCTCTGCTCTTCCAGTCCATGGCCTGCTGGAAAGCATCTCACTCTGCTTCTCTACTTCTATGTTGGTCACTTGATGTCATCCAAGGCCTCTGGGACAGATGGAGGCTACCAGCGCAACTCTGGATGACTGCAGCTGACTCGTGTGCTGGAATGTGCTTCAAGGCACAGGGCACCATCCCCTACCACCACTCTAGCTCTTACCAACCTACTACCAGCCCAGTATAGCCAATCCAAGGCATCTTTCAGGTAAGCAGAGTGGAGGTACTCGGCACACTGCTTGCTGGCTGTCCCATAGGGCCCTGTTGTCTCTCTTTTGCATAAGTCTCGAAAGCATCGTTTGGCTTTGCTGTGGCACTGAAGGTCCAATGTGCAGCAGCAAGACAGCCCCCCTTGCTGCCTGATCTGACATTGCCAGATTTCACTGCCCACCCACTACTGACACACACAGAGAGACAGACACACAGTCCCTCTAAACTTCTAATAAAATGTGATTGATTAACATTAAAATGCCAACACAAAAGCTTCTATTGACCTGTACTTACACTGATCAATGTTTCCAAGAAACCTAAAGCTCCAGCTCGCTGGAGAGCTTGGCCTCTAACAAGTGATCTCTGATGCTGTACCATGTCTTCTTTGGATCAACACCTTTGGATAGTGTCCCTGTGGCTCAGGTGGACAAGAGGACTGCACCTGCTCCCTCTTCAAGGAATGAAAGAGACTGCTCAGAAAGCATAGAGAGAAAAGTTGAGTGCTCCTAGATTTGCCAGGGATGACATATTTCAGGATAGCTGAAAAATACAGGTTCTAGTGGTGGTATGAAAAAAGTACTTAAGTGGCAAGTTCAGTACTTTCTGCTGCCTTGGTCTTATGGGGTTAACATGGAAAGGGGAGCTCTGATACCTAGTTCATGGGATGTGTCAGCATTGTCTGCAGATTCAGTGCTTTCTGGCCACCAGTGTCTGAGACTTCCCCATGTAAATCCACAAGTTTTTGGTATCTTCCTTTGTACTTGTTAACTCTTCTAGACCATGACTTTATCTCCATTCTACTGCTACTATCTACTAGCTACTTCTATCAGCTAGCAGATGTGCCCAAGTGATCCATCCAGAAGGATCAACAAAAGTACGTGAACAAACACATTGCATCAGATGTGTACACATGGCCCATAACTTTCAAAACTGATTCATTAGTATACACTTCTTATGAAAGTTTTACTTCAGCAACTGGCAGCCTGAAGTGATTGAAAATGTTAGGACTTCCTAGGAGATGAACCAAACAGAAAATGTAGACTACTTACAGGCTATTGTATAAACCCACAGTTTGCCCACATCTTGGAGACTGTCTGCACCTCTGGCCTCCCCATGTAAGGAGGGGACATAGCAGAGCTGGGAGACGTTCAGAGAAAGATGAGGACGTATGGGAAAGCTTCCATACAAGGGATGACTAAGTCATCTAGGATTCTTCAGCCTAGAAATGAGGCATCTGATAGGACTGTAAAGTAGCAAGTGCCATAAAGATGCCGGACACGCACTGGCACTTACCTGTCTTTTCTTAAACAAGAACCTCAAGCACCGAATGAAGCCAGTATGTAGCTGGTTCAAAACAAAGGAGACAGTTTTTCCCCCAACACACAGTTGAACAGGGGATCTCCTTACCATGAGGCATGCTATCGGCTTAGGCACATTCAGAGGGCAGTTGGACAAGCTGACAGATAAAAAAATTCAGTTGCACAGAAATAAGTCCTGATTCAGGATGTCCCTGGGTTGCAACAGAGCTGGAAGTATACTTGGAGGAGGTATTTTATACACTTTCTCTATTCTGACATGCTTCTCTAGGCATCCACTTTTGACCAACAACAGAGACTGCATACTGGGCCAGATAAAACATTGCTCTAACTCAGTACTGTTGCTATTATATTCTTATGTCATATACAAAGATCCTGATAGAGCTAAGAGCACCATTTTCAGAAGAGCATTTTGAAGAGAAGGC
The DNA here is from genome assembly GCF_000695765.1 of Mesitornis unicolor. NCBI lineage: Eukaryota > Metazoa > Chordata > Aves > Mesitornithiformes > Mesitornithidae > Mesitornis > Mesitornis unicolor. Next base: position 28,890 of record NW_010159981.1, read on the forward strand.
AATAAGGAGCACACCTCACATTCACAGAAAAAAGCTGAAGGGAATGGCTACATGGTGCAATGCAAGACAGTGTGGGGAAACCAAAAGTATCTCTTAAGATACGGCTCATATGGGAAGAGACATAACTGAGCAGCACAGAGCAAGCCCTTGTAGAGATAATTTTCCACCTCCACAAGCCTTTAAAAACAAAACAAAACAAAACAAAACAAAACAAAACAAAACAAAACAAAACTAACAACAAAAAACCCCAACTTGTTTTTGCTGGAAAGGAAGAGGATAAGCATCCATATCACAGAAAAGCACATGCTTTTAGTTGGAGAAACTTTAGTTACACCTCCATGGGAGAAACCAAGACCTGGAAGCATATGGAAAGAAATCTACAGCTCGACAGAAGAATCCCTGCAGCTAGGAAAGACAGCCTGTGATAAAACCCTTGGGTGTCTCATGTTTTGGTACTTCCGAGGGGCTGAAAGGAGACTGGATGAATAGAGTTTGCATTATATTTGCATTGTATTAATTTCATGCATCTGTCTTCCTCTGGCGGCCTGTCTGGGCCAAATATAGGAATTTCCTCCCTCCCCACTCCTTTTGATACCTTAGTTGTCTGTAGGATGAGGGAAGAATGAATGCTGCTGGTAACTAGTGACTCAGTGCAGGCAGGGCATGCTGGCATTCCTACTGGCCTTGAATTTTCTGTTGGCTGGTGTGTTTTCCAGAGATGTGCTCAAGGTTAAGCTGATTGTCTGGATTCAGGAAAAGGGGATGTCTTCCACTGGTCAGACTGCCTGGAATCGCTTGGTGTGGGGGTTTTGTTGTTTTCACCACAAGTTTTCTTTTAGTATTCTTGGTTTAGTTTAGTGGTTATTTGTTGTTTGTTGTTTGGTTTTTTTAACAAATACCCTTCTATATCAGCAACCTAGCATATTAATGGTGGTGACCTATCTCCCAGTCCTCTTCCATGGAACATTTTAGTAAACTTTTGGTCTTACAATAGGTCATAAGTTTGTTGGAAGGGTATAGGGATTTATATTACTGCTGTGAGCAGAGCAGATGTTCTGTCAGACTTCCTGAACTAGACCTCTAAGGCATGGTGGTCCTTTCCTAGGTGTGTTGCTGGGAGCACAGGCAGCCTTCTCACATCCAGCCTCTTTATGCTACCATGGAGGCACAGTGATGGCATATGATGGAAAAACTTGCTGTACACTGTAGTATGTATATTTTGAGGACTCGTGGATTTATGCTGGTGGGAGAAAGATTAGGCTTCTGTGATTTTCCTGAGATTGTCCTCCAGAGCACAACAGAAAGTTGTTGGTTTGCATCCAGACTGCTCAGGGGTTTCACACTCAGTTCCTTTATTGTGTCTGTGGTCCAGCACCGCAAGTAGCAGGCAGCTACAGTCCTCCATCTCTTCCAGAGGTCTCAGTATAACTCATAACTGTTTTGTATTTACTTGCAAGGTTCAGAATGGAGAAATTAATTTGTGAAGCTAAGTGTTATCAAAGGTAAAAGTCTTTCCTTCAGACTTCTGTCTCATAAACCCCTCGTATCTTTAGAGTCTACAGAAGTCCTGTCTGTGTGCTGGAGTTTGGCCCTGACTTGACACAACTAGAACTGGAAACATCCTGCCTAAATTTGTCTGAAGTGGGCAGACTCTGCAGGGCATGCCCAGGGTATGAGACTGCCCATTCATCACACCTTTCAGGATCTGCTGTCAGCAATGAGGGTCACCCAACTCCCTTCATCTCTTATCTATGTGCAGCAGGTCAGAATTAAATGATCTGTGTTCTCACACCCTCTTATTTGTGACTCAAGTCTCAAAATCTTCTTCTATATTGACTAAGATGGCTATAACCAGAGATCTTTTTGAAATGCCACGGTCCAAGTCTTCCCCATTTGCTGAGAAGAGAATCTTCTAACAGCCTCTCTAACAGCCACAGATGCCATTCCTGGAGCTGTGCTTGGTGTCCACCTCATGCTCCTTTTCAGTCACTAGACTTTTCTTCTTTCCCTTTGATTTTTCCATTACCTTCTGTGTATTTTTCTTTTTCTGGACACTCCTTCAACTAAGGCCATGACTTTGCTTCCTGAGATTCAAACAGGCTGCCACCTTTCATCAATAACACAAAGAAATGCCCATCTGGCAGACAAAGGAAAGTACCTCTCACATAGAAGTGGAGCAGAACTAATGTATTTACTGTATTTGCCTATTTTATTATTCCCTGGAGATGTATTAGTTTAACAGGTTTATTTATGGTATGTGAAAAGTTAAATATTCCTTTGTCCTTGGGATTTACATAAACTGGTGCAGTGTGAGATTCTGGGGCTTTTAATGAGGTATTTGTCAAAATACTCTCCCTGGTAGATTTTTTTTTTAATACCTCTGAGACCATAAAGGATCGTTTTACTACAACACTCTGCTTCTATCAGAGCCTGTGTGAGTGGCTTGTAATATCCTGTGGATGTATTCCCTCTAGACATCTAACTTCCCTTGTGGAGCAGTGAGAGATGAAAGAAGTGGAGCTTGGAGGATCCCCTTTGCAGACCCTGCCCTGAGGTGGGATAGAGCAGAACACAGGGAGCTTCATGTATCCTACCAGGGTCCTTGGGGCTGGATCAGCAATGCTGCAGAGCCCATCCAATAGTCATGGGACACTACACCTGGAGTTAAAACAAACAATAGGGTTCAGCCAAGCTGTTAGTGCAAAATCCTCCAAACCAAGGTGTCTCCTCCCCTGGTTCTCTTACTTAGCAGAGCTGGGAGAAGCAGCTTACCGTCTAAAAAGATCTGGAAGAAAATGGTGGTGTATGATGTTGCTCTGAAGAAAGAGCAGCCAACATATGATGTCCCAGGGCAGGTCAGCATTCAGGGCAGCCCTTTTCTATACCATAAGGATACAGGCCATAATAGCTTTACCATAAGAGCTTTACCACAGGAGCTGAGTCAAACCCATCACTTCTGTGGATTTCGATGTCAGCTGCAGGAGGCACAGCAACTCTCTTGAACTAGCACTAGACAGACAAGACAAGGGGTCCAGGTGGGGTTGGGTAGGTGACCTTGTCCCTCACCAGGTCTGGGAAGACGTTCCACACTTGCCTGAGCAGGGACAGCCTCAGTCTCCTCGCCACCCACAGACACATCCTGAAGCCTGGGTCTCATCAGGCTATAGCCAGCAGCAGGTCCCAAGGGGGGGTGTTAGCTGCTAGTTAGCTTAGTTAGACATTGCCAGCAATGGAGAAGCAAGAAGGAAGTTTGCTCCGGGTATAGGGAGCAGGGTCTGTCCCGTGAGTCCAGCCAGAAGGGAGAGGAAAACAGAAGGAAAATGGGAGTGGGTTATGTAAGTGGTGCCGATCCCCCTATTTAAGGACACAGACTGAGACAGAGGGAAGGAGACAATTATGCAACAGCATTATTTACAGGTTTGACAAAATCCTTCACAACTTACGTATGTCCTTTATTGTGCAAAGTAAGCCAGACAGAGAGTGAAAATTACAGCTAGTTAGGGATTCCTTCATTAATTCATTTTTACTTCAGTAATTCTTTTGCAGATTAGAAAACACTGGAAGTTTACTTTAAAAAAAAAGTATCAGGAAAAAAGCTGCACCAGAAAAGAAACTAATCCCTAATTATCAATTTAGTGGAGTGAATCAATATTTACTTCAAAACATGCTAACAATATATAAACACATCCTCATTCTTTCTCAGCCTGTGTGGGTGTTGATCTCCGACTATGGCTCACTAAACACAACCTGTGTAGTACTTAACTCCTGTTGATCCCAGGAAGAGATAATCCAGGCCTGGCTTGCACCAAAAATCAGTACTGAATCATACCAAAACCCCATGCATTGGTGACTGGTACAGAAGCAGTAGGTACAGATGAATTCCAGTATGAAGTGCAGTATCTAGAGACATGCAGAAAAAGGTCACGTGGGCAAGACACATGGTTGGGACGACTAGTTCCTTTTCAGGTCTTTTTCACATTGGCAGGTAGAGAAATCACTGTACAGGACGTTGACAGTGTCAGAGTTGTGCTGAGGTCCTTTCTTCAGCATGGCGTCTTTGTCACGTCTCTATGGGTTCCTTTCTAGCAAAGTGATCAAGAGCCCACTGGTGATGGTCAATCTTTCCATTGACTCTAATGGGTTTTTGATAAAGATCCACAACATCAATTCTATCAAGTTTTAACTGATTTTGAGTACCTTCAATTCTTATTGAAATGCTAGTAGTCAGCATCTCCAGAGGTGCATAACAGATTGAGGCTCTAGATCCACTATGACATGTAATGAGTAATTTATTTGTTTTTCAGGTGACTGTTCCAAGGTCATCTGAATCATATACGATTGGATGGACAAGAGAGGCCATCTCTATGGACACAAATGCCTCCTCCTTATCCTCACATTGGCAAGAGAGGCAGGATCGATCAGCAATGTCACACATAGTGACAGACGACCAAAAAAAAATTGGGTGCAATATTATAGAGTGAGATTTCTACTTACTGTAGGGCAGTTACAGCTCCTAAAATATTAATTTCATTTTTAATAGGTTATCTGTTAAGCTAAAAATAATTGAAAAATGAATGCAGTTCTCTGAAACTAAATAAACACTTGCTGAATGGAAGCTTTGAATTTCAGAGTACACAGCTAGCTTTAAAAGCTGAAGTGTACCCATTCATTATTTATAACCACTTATAAATTTTAAGTAATCTGCTAAGAGTTATTACCTAACACTTGCTTTTCAGTGTCCAAAACATACTTGCTGTATGTACACAGTTAGTGAGATTGTCAGTGAGGCAAAGGAATGAATCTGCCTTCTTGGTGGTCTGAGGTCTTCCAAACATCGAAGCTCCTGCTGTCCATCTCCTTAAGAGGTTTGGTGCTTCTTACAATACTCACATGCCTCCCATCTTGAGGGGATGCAGTCTGAAGGCAACACAGATCTAAGCTATCCCCTAGTCAACAAAGATGAATAAAGCATCTCTCAAGAGTAATTAACTCCATCCTGGGAGAAATGGGGTGAATTAGTTGTGGTGGGAGCTCTCCCATCTCTTTATGTTAATTGTAGGGGAAGTCTAGACAGCTCATTTATTTTACCCTCAGCTTTTTGGGAAAGATTTGTCCATTTATAGTCCAGTCTAAGTGATACTCTTAACAAAGACAAATGCAGAACAACCACAACACACAGGGCCTCCAGAAATCGACGTGGCAGGGACAAGTTACTGGGATGGCATTTATCCACAGATACTAAAGCTCCCAGGCCTCCCTGCTTCACCCCAGTCAATGTGTAAGCTGCACTGATGGAGACAAAGGACTGCAGCCCTGGACTTGGGCTTTTGCATATTCTTCCAATCTTCTTCACATTTTTAAATGCTTTCTGTCAGTATTCATCTAATCCCATAGGCTGCCATTAGGTCTCTGAGGGAGTGCAAATGCAAAGTCACTCAAACTCCTAGGGAGCTGCACTGCATCCCTCGGCTGAAGGCCAGCTTCAACATTTCCAGTGACGCCTTCTTTGCTCAGGGGGCAAGGCCAGAGCCATGTCTCCTGCTAGGTGCATTAAACAGATATCTTAAGGGATTAAAAACAGACTTGGTGGTAAAAAGAAGTTGTGATATCTTGCCAGCTGCATTTCTGAATATTGTTTGAAAGACTTGACTGTGAGAGAGTAGAGTTGTCACCGTACAAACAACCATACCAGATTAGACAAAAGGTTCAGTTGTGAGGCGTTTAGCATGCAAAGAAACAAAAGCAGTGCCTAGGAGTTGGCTACTTCCATCCAGACTTCCTCATCGTCTTTGGTTGCCTGTTTAATTCTCAGAAATATAAACAACGTTATCTTCAAAACTAAGTTTAAGAAACAAAGATAATCTCTCTCTCTCATGTGCACACTCCCTGCATTTCTTTTTGCCTCAGTCAAAAATCTGAAAGCAAGCTTGAGCTGCTAAGGAGAGAAGCAGCTGCACTGATGTCAGAGCTTCTCCAAGGACATTTCCCAACAGGCCTGGAAAAGGATTACACTGTAGCTGGTAGCAGTAGGGGATGTTGATTTTCAAATCCCTTTTATTCAGTATTTGTGTCAGCGTTTTCATGCGTGTTACCTCTGGGCTGAGTCAAACATAAATCTGTTCTTACTGGTCTTCTCATTAGCATTCATGAAACCAACATTAGCAGAGTGGGCTTCTGGACTGAATGATATTTATATAGCGTTGGGAGGCAAACAGGAGGCAGGGCGCAGTGGAGTCTGACATACGGACCCGGTAAGGCTGCTGCTGAAAGCCTGTCCCTGGTGCAGAGTGTCAGGCTGCAGCCTGCAAGGTGGGGCGTGTGGCAGCCAGGTGCTTGTACTGGAGTTTCAGCCTTGGAAACTGGGGACATCTATTATCCATTGCTGAAACAAACTGTCTTTCATGCCAGGTTTGTCATCTGCTCCTATACCCAAAGCCAGAAAAGAAGTGATGTGTTTTTTTCATTTATCAGTCACTGTCTCAAACCAGCCCCATAGGAAGAAGATCCCAGATGTCTTCTTTTACCACTTTGATGTTGGCTGACTTCTGTATTTAAAATACAGTGATGTCCTAGCTCCTCAAAAGCAGAAGGGATTGCCAGCAAAGCAGGGAATATGGAAGAAAGTAAGTTTCTCTGTTGTACAAAATCTGCTGTGCTGAACCAATGATGCTTCATAATATATCTTTACTGTGAAAGCTTAGACACATGTGAACATGAGCTCTACATTAGGAGTCATACTAAAGAACAAATGTATCATATGTGCCTGCAGCTGTGGTAGCTGGACTTTCTCTTTTCATGCAATAAAGCTACTGCAAACAAGGCACCATACCAGACTCAGCAGCAGATTCCATATCACTAATGACACTGGAAGGCTGAGAAACTGGTGTCTATCAACAACATCCCTTGTGTTAATTTAGTGACATGTACCAGAAGCAATGCAGGAAGATTGTTGTCTTGGTCCCATCTGGGTCCTGTGCTGGAAAAGCAGAAAATGACGGTGCTCTTCGGGGAGAAACATTTGGCTCTTCACCCAATCTTTTTTTTCATTTTTTTATATTTTATTTTTTTTTAGATAAGCCACAGCATCAAGCCCTGGTTGTTTTCTAATTGTTCTCCAATCCTTTGGGAAATGATCTGGGGAAGAAGCAAAGTATATTGCAAAGAACATTCCCTTGACATGGAAAGGGCAGTGTTTTTCTCCTCAGCTGACTTGAGCATAGGGAAGTGGAAAGACCATTTCTCTATTCTTTAGTGAGGTAAGAGTTTGCTTATTGGGGAAAATTCTTGAGATCTAGCATCTCAATCCACACGTCTCCCTCAGCTTTTCTGAAGGACCAGCACAAAGCCTTCTACCTGAATCCTAATGACTTCATCACTCCAGGAACCTTGAAAAGAGATGATACAAGAGGATGCTACAGCATCCCTACAGATCCCTTCAGTGAACTCTGTTAAGCTGAAGGGCAGAACAGTCTATCAAATAGTTGGCAGCTTCTTTGCTCAACCTCTGCCTGTGATGAACACCGAGCCCCTTAGAGGTGTGACGACTGTCATTTTAGCTTTCATGCTCCTGATGCCAGTGTTTGAGGCTTTCTCCAGAGTAGTGCCACTCCCATGTACCTAAAAATAAATAAGTACCTCATAATTCAGACTGCATTTTTAAAAGCAACCAGGTTGCTAACATTAGACACGCACGTCTCTTAGTGTTACTGGCTGCAGCAACTGGTCCATCTTAGCATCATTGGCCCGCTGAGCCAATGGTTTCATATGTAACATTTTTTTATTATCGTCTTTAATTGAGTTTATGTGGTGGGGATGAAGCACAATCTTCCCACAACTTTTTCTGAGCCAAATCAGCAGAGTTTAGCTCCGCTCTGTCCACAAGTTGAGCACAGAGCTCTACCCTTCAATACCTAAACAGATTTTCATTTACCTTACACTCAGAAAGATGAATCCTTCCAGCACAGCTATGCCATATTTTGTGGGAACAAGCTTGCCTTATCACTCCCAAGTAACATTTCTGCACAAATATGGGCCCTCAGGCTATCTGTGCAGGTTGGTCAGTGCTCCATCAGCCCCAGATAAGGGCCCTCTCTGTCCATAAAAACTTTCACAAACACCTTTTTATGGCTAATCCTCCTGTTCCACTATATGTCCTCTTACTGTCCTGTAGTCAAACACGAGTTAAATACAATTCCCAATAATTATGTTTGAGGCTGGTCCTCTTCAGGGTTCTCACCTCAGAGTCCCTGTGGCAAGAAGCAGGAAATACCCTACCATAATGCTTGTGCTTGGCCCACGCTTGTTTCCATCCATCACTGCAGCAGGTGAGTCAGCCATTCCCGGGGAAGGACAAGCAAAAACTATCTTATAGAAGACAAAATAGAAAGGAAGAGGACTGGATTTCCTTTAACTTCTGGTTTTGTTGTGTTTAAATCATGTGCAAAGTTCCCACTCTCCTCAGAGATTGAGCCAGGGAAGCAGGCAATCCTGGTGTTCATGCAGTGTGATGCTCCTGCTTATCTCTCCTCAAACTCTGTGGACAGCATGGGGTGGAAACCTCTGGGCACTGTACGTTTTCTCTCTCCTGTTGCCCTCTGGCTAAAAAAGCAAAACAACACAACATCAACCTGCTGGGATGTGTTTTATGCCAGTTTTAGGATTTTTTTTCCCTGACAGGCAGTAAAAGGGCCTCATGGTGTATATCTTGCCCTTCTGTGATATACTAGTTATGGGATTTTTTTCCTCTAGGAAATTGCCCAACATCCCAAGCAAAGCTGCTTTATGGCAGAGCTGGGCAAGTATGGATTTCGGCAGTTAAATGTAACTGCTGGTGTGTAGTTAATAGGGAACTTCAAATTCTGTTTCTGTCCTTTATTAAAAATAAGTGACTCAGATGTACACCACATACCACAAATCTTACCATGCTTTTCTGGCTTCCTAACACTGAGGCATCATCCAATTCTTGAAACTGCCACTTTTCAGTAACTTAACTGGTCAACAAGATCAGCTTGTATTTCTCTCACTAATTATTGTCCTTTTTACACAATAAACACGTTCACTGTTTAGGACGCATTTACACTGAGACTTCAAGACCAATTTATTTTAAAGAACTGAGCTAGATGCTAAGAGTGTTCAGACTCTCCATGAGAAGGTGCATTCAGACTACACTGGGCGCGCTTCAGAAAAGGTAACACAGCAGTGCTATAACACTAACTGGTTTTAGTTGCTCCAAAAGCAGGCTGCTGACAAAAGGGGCACCCTTAGCCTTTTTTGTTTCCCACTCCATGCCTTGTTCTGTCGCAAGTGTTCATCGGGCACAAGGAAGTTGGATCACTGGGGTGACCCAGTTGAAAATCAACCCAACCAAACACAAAAGCGGGGTGCACAGCTGCATGGATGCTTGCACTGGCACTGGGCAGGGCTGGGAACATGCTGCCAGGGTGGGGCGGAGGGAGGGCTTCCAACCTCCATTTCGGTCAGCTCCACCAATTAGGAAACCACAGCCTGATGGGAAACCACCCGAAGGAACTAATAGAAAATGCTGTTATTAAAGGCCTTTTACTGGGCTTTAGCACCAAAGACGAAGGACGAAAAGGGAGCTTTTATTAAATGCTTAAAAGCACATCTCAAAGTAGCCTCTGCTCCCTTCTCTACCTGCAGCGGGGACTCCAAGTGCCTCACATGATGGTGAATATCCCAAGTATTGGGTACATTTGCCAAAGTGGAGCAACGGTACCACCTCATTCAGCTGTGCTGTGTTAGGTCTGTGTGATTTAGACACACCTGCTGAGTCAGGACCCACCAAGGAGGCAGCTCTTCTTCATCATTTGCAATCCCAGTCAAGGGCCAAGGTTTAAAAGAGGCATGGAGCAGCTCAATGTACTTGAGTTTCTATGTTGACCAGTAGAGGTTTGGGGTTTAATTGTGCAACCAGTTAAGTGCAAAGTTAGCAAGAAAGATCTGTGGAGCTTGGGTAGTGAGTTTAGGCATAGAAAGTCCACTTTGTGAATATTTTTTTGCCATGTTGAGGTTTTTGGTTTGTGGGTTGTTTCTTTTAATTCTACTTTGGGATTATGAGAACTGGAAGTATTTGGATACTATCTATCTTACCTAGTAAGTGAAGATTCATATAATACCTGCCTAGCAAAGTATAAATTCTTCACCTCTTCTCACTTACAAAGCTGGTGCTGGCATACGCATATACATATTTTTTTTCATCGGGTGGGGGATCAAACAAAACTGTTCTCAATTAACTGAGAAACTGGCTTGGTTGGCATTGGCTTTCTGGGTTTCTTTTCCTAGATGATTCTATTTTCTGTTTTGTGTGTCCTAATGAAATATCAACCTGCTTGCAATGGAACGTATGAGCCTTGCTTCACTGAAAAATTAATAACCTTCTGTTAATCAAAACAGAAACAAAAATATATCTTCTAATATCAATGTTTGTAATCTACCTTAAAAATACATCTGTGCCCTCCTACATACACCTCCTCCTGGTTCTAAATTAATTGCCGGTGCCAACAGTGCCATCTCTTGCATGAAGTCTAAAATGGAGTTTCTGACCATTTATAGTTGCTGTGGTTCCTGTAGTGCTCTTATAAAGCACTGGCACTACAAAATCTGATGTCTAACTACACTTTCCTTTGTATTTCAACTGAATATTAAGTTATTTGTCAGCTTTTATCTGAAGTTGTATAGTCTTAAGCACTGTTCTGCTTTGGAAGTATCTGTGCTGTAAGGTGAGCAACATGGCTTCCTATAGAACTTCATGGAGAATTTTGGTGTGTGGGGAAAAGATGGCACTGCATAAACAACAATTATTTACTGCAAATATCTTTTGAAGAATAGAAGAGGTGTTGCTGCTTGGAACTGATGAACCTCCATAAAAACACAGAACCTATTTGTATGCGAACTTGTGTAATTGTAACGAAAGGTAAGTCAAAGTGAAAACAGTATGTAAGGAAATGTTACTAAATAAAGGATTACATTGGGCTGATGTGTCAGATGCTGGGAGCACTCATTAAGAGCAGTCTTTGCTTTTTATCAATAAGCCACTGATGTCCTTTTTTTCTGCAAGTATTAGCTAATAACACAAGATATCAATATTGGAATAGGCAGTAGGAACCACTGCCCAAGTCTGTGCTTTAGTCACCATACCATGTGGCTTGCTGCTGTGCAGAGAAGATCCCATAAGGATGTGGGTGCTGCAGTGCTTAGCTGTCATATCCCTTAGAGTAGAGCCCAGACTCTTGGCTTAGGTTAGGCTTCCTGTGCAGTGTCTGAAGGAAGAAAAACGACACAGGAAGAGACCTACAAAAAACACTCATTAAACAAGGGCACTGCTCACGGTCAGCAGGCAACTGCCAATATCTAAGCAGTTGTGAAATACCAGGGTGAGCAAGTCCTCACCCCTGCCCACACAGTCATTACACACAGCAAGGCCCATCTGTTTGTCTAGGTCTTGCTGCTCTGAGAGTAGGATTTGACTATATGGGGATAACAGCAGGGACATGTTGTGGAGGCCCTTCCTTGTGCAGCTTGTTGCTGCCTCTGTACTATAATTCTATGTAGTTTCTGCAGGCGTGTTGGCTTAAGGGCTGGCCTCGTTTGGCTCAGGTCAGGAAACAAAGACACTGGGGGAGGCAAAGACTTCAAAAGAAATGTGAAACATTCCCCCATGGCTTCACAGAAGACAGTACTTCTATTATTACCGTGGGACAAATAAGTTGTAACAGAAGATGGGACCCATCTTACATGTGGATTGCTGTCAGAGCCTCTGCTGATCACAGGTGTGTGTTGCTCTTTCTGTCAAAGGAGTAAGCAAGTAATCATTTTTCTCCTTTAATGTATCCGAAGGGGATTTGCTCTATAAGATTAGCCCTGTGGTAACAGTAGCTGTGCATGACATGGGGGAAACCAGGCTCTGAGGATAACTACCTACTACCTCAGCTCCAGAAACAGGAGCTCAGTGCAAAGGTGCTCCCATCAGGCACACAGAGAAGCAAAGCTAAGCTTGGAAATCCATGATGTGCTGCAGGTTCAAGTGTCACCTACATAGGGATGTAGTTGTGTGGTGCTCTCGTTCCTTGTCCTCTCTGTGGAAAAGGCAGTGGGAAGGACTTGTCTTTGGAGGGGTTTATTTTCCCCATAGCTATGTACAAGTAGTACTGTGAACATCCCAATTTTTGGTTTCTGGGTTAAAGGGGCCAATGGACTGCTGGAGTGAAGTGAAGAGATCTACAGTCTTGGTGACTGGGTGGGCTGGGTGTATGATCAGAAAGGAGATTAAGGATATTGAATTGCATTTTTAGACTTATGCACTTCTGTCTAATTGCCACTATAGGTGTTCCAGCCTATTACTGGATCTGCCTAGTCCCAAGTCTCTGTGTTTCAGCCCTTCTGGCAAGTGTTTTACTGCTGTTCTGCGTTCTGCCAAAAGCTTCACAGAATCACAGAACGTTAGGGAT
>NW_010159982.1:0-7134 GCF_000695765.1 Mesitornis unicolor
CAATCCCTAACGTTCTGTGATTCTGTGGTGGCAATACTGAACTAATCCCATGACATGTGGAACACTTTCTTTATACAGCTGTTCTTCACCCTTGCCCAGATGTGAGAGGAGTTTTACTCCAGAGTTACATGGCCTGGATAGAGAAGAGCAATCTGTGCTTAAGCAGAATCCTTCGGGGAAAAAAACCCAAACAAAACCAAAACCAACAAAAACCAAACTACTAAGTTTTCCTCCCTGAGCCTTTCCTGCACTACAGAATTTTCACTTAAGAAAATTCAAAGGCAACCTGGAGCAAAGATCCCTTAAAAGCTGCTCCACACAGGGGCTGGGATGATACAGACTTGCAGGAAAAAAAAAGGAGAAGAAAAAAAAAGGGGAAGAAAAAAAGGAAAAAAAATCCTTTCAAGATGCATTTGTCTTGGGGAGATGCTGGATTCCAGGAAAAGCAGGTCTCTGAGCTTTTCATACAGCAAGGAAACTCTGCCCTTTCAGTTCTTCTCCATGAAATCCCCCCATTGCTAGAAGGTACATGGAAATAACTGCTCACAGCTCCATGTGGCGATAACTTCTAACAACTCTTTTCTTTGGCTTTGTCTTCTTAATTATGCTCATTTAATAACTGAAAATTATAGTGGTTTTTCATCAATAAATTTCTTGATAGTCTAGTACAGAAAGGAAAAAAGCCACTACAAACTCCATTAATATTCTAACATGTAATTATAAGATTATAATTGACTAATGTGGTAACCCTACAAGCACTACAGCTGCTGAAGAAGAAAACATAACAAAGATGAGTGGTTTTCTCACCCACAAGAATGCAAACAAGACATGTTATAATTTAATTGTAAGCACTTCCAGCAACACTTTACGATTTTAGAAATTCACTAAAATACCTTGTATAGAAGAGAAATGAGAGATAATGAAAGAGATACACTCAGTAATTAGAAAGAAAACAGGACGCCTGGTTTTGACAGCTTGAGACTGGCTCCCTGCAGGGCAAGGGGTCTGTACCTTGTATCCATGTTCATAGCCCATCATAAATTTTAATTAAACAGTGTAATGATTAATAAAGTTTCACTCCTCAGATTGGACAGATGTTGCTGTGAAAGGTGCACAAGCATGTGTAGTATTTTTTCCCCTGGAGTATTCCGAGTTCATATCCTACAAACTCTTACTCATTGTTCAATATGTAAAAACCCAAATAGTGTTCTTGCTGACACCTGCATGTATCCGAAATCTTTCCAGGTGAGAAGTGTATTTGTCTTCCTGAGGGGTAAATTTGATCCATAGTTTCAAAGCAGCCTGAGAAAGTTGTCCATTCATCCAAGTAGCTAATGCAACTACAGCGAGTAACTACAGCTAATAGTTTTGCTATTTTCTGCCTATTTGCTTTCTCAAGTCTTTACATTCTCATGAAAATGTAGTTAACTTCTCTCAGTGTGTCTGAATTCACAGCTAAGTCTTTACACTGGGGACTGGGACAATTTCCACCGGTCTCATCAATCTCTCTATGCATTCATTTTCCTTTGTACGCGACTGTTCAATATGGCCCCTGCCCTGAGACTGAAATTAATTTCTATACATAATTTGGCCTAATATGACTTCATTAAGGTATTTTCATATTGGGCAGTTTCTTGCTAATGAACAGATCAGACTGGACCATAATAGTTGCATGCAATTCATTGCTTATGAACTCCTAGCATTTGAGTAAATCCATGGACAAGGTACCTGATTAAGCAATTGTTTAATCCCTAACAAACACCTGGAGTTTGTATTCCACAAAAGAAGTTAGCCTTTCTCCACCTCCTGCATCACCCTCAGCCCCACTGTTCCTCCCCTCCTCTGTATACAAAACAAACCAACCTCCCCTGAGCATGACTTGACCTCATAATATAGCCAAAAGCAAGGGAACAAGAAGAAACGCGAATGTTATGAGAGCAGCAATAGCAGCTTTTGCAGAGCTGTGATGGCAGATCCTATTCTGGCTGGCTCTGGGAAAGCAGCAGGTACAAACCGGCGGGGCATGGTTGCTCTTCGAGCCTTATGCAATGGTCCATGTGACAGGACTGAGACTGCACGAACCTGCCTGGCTCCCCTGGAGAAGCGTGCCCTTGCACTGTCAAACCAACTTACACTAGTCACAAGTCACAGCAAGGCTCAGTTTTTCCCAGCTACCTTTCTGTGCTCTGTGCTGCCCTTGGAAATTATCCTTGTTTTGCAGCAAGTAATTTATAGTAGCTTGAATTTAGCAAGGAAGGGAGGGGGTGGTCCTGCTCTTCTGTCTGTCTGCCCAGACATCTATCCAGCTAATCTAAGGTTTATTGACTCATCTGATTTGAACTATACTTTTATCTCGAGAGGTTGGACTAGATGATCCTTGTGGTCCCTTTCAACCTGGTATTCTATGATACTGGAGCTTGACATTGTCATGATGTTTGCATTATGTGGGTATCCAAAGCAGCAGTGTCTGTAACTCCCATTTGCAATGGGTTCTTCTTAGTTTCTGTGCTCTGGAGATTTTATCCATATGTCAGAGTTAGCACGGTGTAGTGCTACCAGTTCCTTTCCAGTTACAGAGGTGGAAAGGTGTGATCAAGCCATTCCCATACCTCCGTGCGCAGCATTTATTCACATCACGTGCAAAAATCATAATCACTGAACACATTCAGGAATTCTCAGGATTAAGCACTTCTTAGGAAGAAGGAGGAGGAGGAAAGAGAAAGGCTTCCTTATCAGAAAGGAGGAAGAGGTTCCCTCTGTTGCTCAATATGTAAACAAACATAACCTAGGTGAATATTTACACAAGTATTTTATGAGAAGGGAGTTTGCACTCACCTGCTGCAAGGCCACTAGAACTCTAACTGGGCACACAACAACTGCAAATGCTGAGTAAACAAAAGTTGTGGGTTTTTTTGTTTAAAGGCAGAAGAGTGATTTCAAAGATGCTTGCTAACAAGATCCTTCATTTTCTTGTGGTTTTAGACCTCAGCACTCACCTTTCTCAGTTTTCATTGTCTCAGCCATGATGGCAAAAATCTTTACAAAATTAAACAAATCTCAAAAACCTCAGCAGTAAAAACTGCAGGAACCACAGGCCACCAAGAGCTGCAGTTTTAAGGGAGCCATTTGTGGGGAAAGAATAAAACAGCCCTAAGAATCAGACAGTTTCGACTGCATTGAAAACAAGAATCATCCTTAAAAGTGTTAGCTGAACACTTCATGACTGAGTAGAAGGGACAGATGCAGGCTCAATACTTAATTTACTTAAAACTCAGTTTATCTTACTTTTTTATTGGTTCTTATACTCTGCAGACAGACTGTCACAGCTGCCTGAGATATTTAAAATCTACCATGGGGAGATGAGTCTATGTAGTCAGGTCTGTATTGTCAATCTAAAATGTTTTAGGGTGTCTAATATTTCAAATTACACAAATATAGTAAAACAAATACACTAAGACTTTCTCTTCCTCTCCTACTTCATCTCTGGAGGTTTGATACCAGACAAAGGTGCGCTGGTGTGCTATGCATGGAGGATCAGATGTTTTGCATCTTTCCCTTGGGTGACTCAGAACTGACTTTGTGTTTCCTGCATTACTGCAAGCAGCTACAGCTTGCTGACCAACTAGAAAACTTCACAAAACCAGACATTTCCAATTCCTTGTTTCTCTAATTTGCCATTGCTCTGAAAGCAGAGACACAGCTTACACGTGCACTAGCCAAACAGTGGACAGTAACTTCACTGAAGAAAGGAAACAGTAGCTCAGTCAGTCACTCATCCCACTCACCACTTCCCATAATACTAAATAATGAGATCATGGGAAACTATTTTTAAAATTTAGCTTCCCCTCTTTTCTCCTCTCTTCAGAATTAGAGCAGAGATTGCGACTGCAGGTAGAAAAGTGTCTGTCCTGAGCACAGCTACCTGTTACTGGGGCTGCCCCCTCACCTCGGTGATCTCCAAATGCAGTGCTGTGAGAGCTCTGCTTACCACTCCAAGCAGTCAGGACAAGCATCAGTGTTGGTATAGTGGGCCCAAGAGGGCTGCCGACAGGGCTAGCAACTGACCCTAGACAATTTTGGTCCTAGGTCAGCTTTGAAACCATATATTTAGTGTTCCTTTTGGTTAAAGGAAAAAAAAAATTAAGCGTAGTTAGCTCTAACCCTAATGTGGTCACTCTATAGCAACAAAACTGACTCAAGTATTGTGAAGACCTATTTTTGGATTGGTCCCACACAGGTGAAAAATTTCCTGTAACGCAATTTGAACATTCAGGCCTAAATTTCAGCAGAATGAGTAAATCTATTCAGCTTTTTACATGCAAAAATCAGAGCACAGTTGGTATCTGGTGAATTTTACTGTGGGCAGCTACAACTGTGGAGTTCAGTCTACTAAGCAACAACAGCAGCAATTTGTTCAAGGTGGTCTGTTTATTTTTCAAATTTCCAAGGCTGCAACGTATACACCACTGCTTATTTAAACCCACCACTCAGTACCTCACCTAAAGTGCAAACATGGAGGTGAAACCAGGTAGATTAAATACCTTTGATTGTGCTAGCCCTGAAAGTTTCTGCCTCATCTTTGCAGCTGAAGAGTTCAAGTGATTCCTGCAGCACCTCATGAGACCTGTGCAGCCACTGCAGGTCAGAGCTTTCCAGACACACTGCGTCTCCATGGTCGCTGTATGTTCCCAAGTGGCCCCCAGTCACTATAGCAGATGAAGAAAGGGCTTGCCACTGTCAACGCTACTCATGTAGCCAGCTTCTAGCCACTCTCCTTTCCTAGGGCAAGTGAGCTGTATCGTGCTGGCCTGCCACAGCAATTCATCCAGCCCATGTCAGACACATTCACCTCACTAGCAGCTCCCCAGCTCCCAGCAGGAAACAGGAGCCCAGCATGGCCACTGCTGATCCCAAACCAGAAGAGCATAAGTCTGCCAGGGTTTGTTGAACCACCCTACCTGTCTTGCCTCAGTGGTGAGATGTAGGCACAGCAGTCTTGCTTTACTGGCTGGGAGTCATGACTCTGTTTATGGAGCAGGGATAAGATCACAACTGGCTCGTTACATTGATACTCGTGGTGGGTATGTCAGCCTGGTAAACACTTCTCTAGCAGCATTGTATGAGCAAGTTTCACTACTGATAGGAGAAACAGATTTCTAGCTCATGAGAGGGGGAATCATTCCTGATATTTAGCAGAGGAGATAATTTTGGGAAATCTAAATGACAAAATGAGCATTTAAAGTAGATAATTCTTTTCCCTGGAAAAGAAATTCACCTTTTTCTAAGAACGCTGGAGTTGGCAAAAATCCATCCTTTCTGATGCAGAGAGAAGCAATAAGCACAACGCTAGCTTCAGAGCAGTCAGCCTGGGCAAGTGCTACAGCAAGGTAGACACAATTTTGTGAAAGGAGAAATAAAAATGAAGAACACAAAGAACAATTTGAGCAGGAATAGGGATTAATAGGTGTGATATATTTGTGAGGTTAACTACCTTCCTGGCTTACTCACAGCACATTTCAGAGCTTGGACTGGTACAGCCACAGCTGAGCTGCAAATCCTGTTATGTGAGCAGCACTTCCAAAAGCAAGGCTACCCAGCATGATGCAGGTGAGAAAGTAAGCCCTGGCTGCCTAAAAACTCATTTTAATCAGGCTTATTACAGTGCTGGCAATAAAAGCCATGAACCTACTTGTACTGAACTACTAATTTTTCATTCCTCTACATTCACAATCCAAAAGGAAAAGCAGAAACTTTCGTACACTGCTGAGCAAGGGAAGAAAAGATTTGTTTCCTAATGCTACAACAATGCACTACAGGATCAAAACACAACCTTGGCAATTTTCCTGCTCTTAATCCCGTGTCAAGGCTGCTACAAAACAAAAGTAGCACGCAGCTGAAAAAGTCTGGCAAACAGATGCAAGGCCAGCATCTCCCCACTGCTCATACCCTGTCACGGGGCGAAGGCAGCAGCCTCTGGACAGCCATCGCTGTGGTGAGCCTGCATCCTTGCTGCAGTGACACAGAAGCCTAACTTTGCATCTGTACCTTAGTTGGGTAAGTGGTGCAAAGTGCTGCTGTCCTGATCAATGCTCCCAAACTCACACGTGAGCTTATCGGCAGCCCCGTGTGGGTGCTCACCCTGGGATAGGCTTGGCTGTAGAAGGCTGCTGCCAGGGGACTGTGCCAGCAGGTTCCCATGGTGCTACCCAGCCCACAGTGGGCTGCAACCCAATTCCACCATTCAAATAAGGAGTAGGAGGTTGGGCTCTAATTGTCAACCTGTGCTCTTTTTATAAAAGTTACAGGTAGTGTAAGTTACAGCTTACACTGGCTGCCACCTCCCCTACTTCTGAGCACAGCCACATCTGTATTCACACCCAAGGGAAAAAAAGAGTCTTTGCAAGCAGATGGAGAGATCATCCGAAGAGGTCACCACGGCTCACATGGCCACGGGCTGGTGGCTCAGCACTTGGCATGTTTATGCTGCTTTGGCAATAACTAGTTACGGTCCATGTGACAAAACCAAACACAAGCACCATCAAAAATAATGGCATACCTGCATGCACCATTAACATTACTTCCTGAAGTTAATCTGAAGTGCAAGATAATATTCTAACTGTACGTTTTCAATTTTAGTGAAGTTTATGACCCTGCTTCCCTCTTCCTTCTTTTCAAAGGATGGAAAAAGCTTAATTTAGCACACACATGCAAGTGACAATGTTTTTATTAGCATGTGGCCTGCAACAACTCACCAGTGCTTGTTAATTTTTTCAAGATCTGAAAACCCCATAAATTGGGGAGATGTAAGAACATTTTATTTGCAGCTGTATCAGTAACTTCTACGTATATTGCAATACCTGTATGAGCTGGTCTGGTTCACTCCCTTCTTCCACAGTAATTAATTTAGACCTTCCATTTCGTTCATTGTCCCGAATGCCAACAGCAACTTGAGTAGCCTTCAGCCGCTCGTATTTATTGCATGATGAGCCACACCACTGATAGATTTCCTAAAATAATCAAAAGCACACACATATTAGCAATAAGATTCAACACTGAGCAAAATTATGACATAAATATTTTATTAATACCTTCCTGGATCAAAACAACAGAATCACAGAATCTCAGGAGTTGGAA
>NW_010159983.1:0-10735 GCF_000695765.1 Mesitornis unicolor
GGCCGGCCCAGCCCTAAACCACGACACTCACCCTGCAAAACTACACTTCAGATCAGGGTATCTCCCTTTTTTTAAAAGGTAACTTGTTAACGGAAAACTTCAACCAAAATTTATAGTCCTATCTATCCCTCTTTGATCGTTACTGCCTACCATATGACATCCCCTTATTTATTTTTTTGGGTGGTGTTGCATCATGCTTGATAGTCATTCATGATGTGCAGCCTGGATTCTGCTTTCCCTGAAGTTTCTGCGTTGTAAAAACTTTAATATCTTAAACTTTTTATCAAATTTGCCATAAAAGGAATCATTTTCCAAGAATAAAACTGTTCTTCAGGCATGGATATAGCATGTATATAACTGTGAACACTACGCATACAAGTTGACTTGCTTTATTTTCTACTAATTCAATGTCAAAGGTTTCTAGTTTCCTATTTAAGGAACTCCTTCAAGAAGTTTTTGTTGTTATTCAGTATCATCAAGTCAATACAAATTATTAGACAAAGCTGGCATTAGCAAGATACTTAGAATATTTGATGCTTGTGTTGTTGCACTTGCTATCACTTTCCGTTCCCAAACTGTACTAATTACTGACAACAGTGATTGATGATAAATTTCAGCTTTGTTTCAGATTTAAATGTAAGAACTTCAAAGACAAAGAACATCATGGAGGCACTTTGTTATGTTCTGTATAATGTTTTCCATTATCTATTGAGTTAAAATTTCTTTTTTTATTCCTTTATACTTGTTGTTATCATATTTCTGAAGATTGATTCTCATACAAACTTGCACAAAAAAAACCCCACAAGTGATTGCAAGGGACACCTTTCATGGCTTTGGCTCACTTTGATTACGCCTGTCTTTTTTTATTTTGCCAGATACAAAAAATGGCTTAAAAAAATCAAGGGGGGTAATTTCATTTTTAAATAAAATTGGGAGTTACAAATTAAAAATGGTTAAGTTATTCTTGTTCCTGTTTGTTCCCAGATTTGGCCTAAATAGTCACCCTGTCTTACAATATGTGAGGATGTGATAGTGATTTTTTAACAGTGAGTTTCAGAAATGGTGTAATAGTTGAAATAGGAACAGAAACAATAATTTCAACAACTATTCTTTTTCTTTTTTATTATTTGTATTATTACAATATCCTGAATTGTCATGGAAAGAAACATAGAATTTCATGAATTGTCACAGTATTGAAAAAAAAGAAAGACGTTGGAAAATGCCTAGATATCTTTTCTTTTCTTTCAGATTTATTCAGAAAAATAGTGTTAATGTTTGCCTTCCTTACCCACTCTAAAGGAAAGCTTCTCCTTCAAGTACCTATTAATTTCCTTGGCACTATTCACAAAGACTAGTGGCAGCAAAGTTGGTGTGTGTTACTACTCTTTTGCCCACCTCCAAAACTAATGTTGAATTATATGTTACTTTCAAGATTAAGTATTTCTTAGAGACATAGGAGATAATCTTGCATTATGACCATACCTTGTGATGCCCTTATTAGAACATAGATGCTTCATTGCATGCTTAAACTTAGCAGAACTAATAAATATGAAATGTCTTAAACCATGGTCTTTTGCTCTAAAGCCTTTGAATGAAATGTCCTTGTTATTGCTTGCATGCATTGCTGGTATAAAGCGATGCATTTCCTAGAATTCTTTTTCAAATACCTGCAGTTTTTTAACCAAAAATTTTATTCAAGGTCATCTTCTTTTACTGTTTCCTTGCAGTCCATTGAGAGATGTTCTGAACTGCTTTTTATATCCAGATGTAACTTAATTATTTAAACATAAAGACATATGCTGAGGTTTAGAAAGGACTCCCTTCAGAAATCGGTATTATCGTTATGTGCCAATTTAAAAGTATCAATGATCAACTGGAGATCTTTGTTGCCCTTCAGTTAAAACATGTGAGATGTGCGGGAGAGAGTAAACCAGATGTAGTAATTGGGAGATCAGTTCAGCTGTTCATACTGCATGATGTTTCTCACTGCATGAACCTTTAAGAAAAAGTAAAGCCAGCTAGGATTGCACAGTCTCATAAAAATTCTAGTTGACTTGAAAATACAGTACCATTCACCTTAACGTTAAACTCTTCAATGAGAAAACTACATAGGCATGGATAAACTGCATCAACAGTTAAGCAGAGGAAACAGATTCAAACAACTTAATAGAGGAAGTGAGACATGGCCAAAGATTTTTCACCCTAATGACAAAGGAACGGAAAATGTGTCCTTGACCCTGAATAGTTTTGTTTGGAATGTCTAATTAATAGGAGTTACAGTAAAGATAAGAAGGAAAAGGTGTTTAATGATTATAAAATATAATGGCAAGAAAAAATATTTGGAAGATAAATATTTCCTATATCAACTGTTTTAATGGCAATGTACAATCAGTCAAAGTATTTCATCCATGATCTCTCAGATCATGAGACTCATCATCATGGACTTTCTTTCAGCTCCTTAGGAAAGCAATTGCAAGGATTTTCCCTGAAAAGATGAAAATGGGTCTTTCTGCACACTTAGCTAAATCCTAAAGATATTACAAAGTTCTGGGTATATCCTGCTTGTACACAGAGCACACAGAGTGGCTGCAGTTCAAATCAGAGTTACTGGTGGTGTGATGAGTTGCTATGGGCTAAGATGCCTACCACTCTCTAAGATTTCTGTAGCCTGTTTTGGCTACAGCACGTGGATACCTGCAAGAGCATATGGGTGTTTCTGCTTATGTTTAGCAAAACTCTTACAGAACATTAAGTCTTGGTCTGCTCTGGTTCTGGATTAGGAAGAAAAGCCTGACTGCAAAGGGGCTTTTTCCTCTGAGCCTCCAAGTCAGCTTGGCACTGGGAAATGCAGTCGCTTGTTTCCTGCCCTTCTGTGTGACATCTATGGGGTTGCCTTGTTGGGCAGTGAAGGAAGGAAGTTCCTCTAGAAGATTGTGGTTGGAGAGTGGTCAAGTTTATTCTTGACTGGATTAGAGCCTACTGTGACTTAGGAGAGAGCACTGTCTGACTGTAATGCACCTTTCTGTACTAATTTGTAGAGACTGGTTTTTAATGAATCTGCAGGCTAAAAATGTACATGTGTGCCTAAGAGAACAGGTGGCTGTGAGACAGTTGGATGTTGTGAGAAGATAACTTTGCCAGTGTCGTGGATGAAGTGATATGCATGTTTATGATTTAGCAACAGTTTAAGATTTATTGAAAATATGAAGTGATTTTTAGCAATGTTTAATCAATAATAAATTTCTGTATTTAAGGTGATTCAGAAAAAAATCCCAGCAGCCAGTGAATAGTGGTTTTATCATACAATCAGAATTGCTTTATTTTAAAAAGAAGGCTTGTCAGGTTTCCAAGTTTGCTTTTTTTCCTGTGGCCTCTCTTTATACTGCAGTGCTTAGCTTCAGGATATGTGCTTAGCAACAACAGATATACCTGTGAAATGATTGCACTTGCTATCCTTTCTTTGCATGTAAATATATTTCCCTTCATTCTACAGTTATCTATCTGCTTTGTATTTTGAATGTCTTGGTTTCTTTCCTCTGACCTGACTGTACACCATGGATGACACTTGGACAGTTGACGTCCTATCCTCCGTTTCACGTTCACATTGGTGTATGCCCAACTGCGCGGGTGCCCTTAGCTGTATTTGTGAGTAGTGACAGAGGTGACTTGTGTGCTCAGAGCTTCACAATTAGCCATTTACCAAAGTTATTTGCAAGCACTAAATGGAGGCTTGAGTTCAGGCCACACAAGTGTGGCATGGCAATTAATCCTCTCTTCTTAGACATCTTTTACATGAATTTTGGGAATAAAGTCACAAATTCCCCATGAAGTAATTATCTGATCACTTCTGCACTGGATCAGAACTCCATAACAATTACTGAAGGTGTTAGTGAGGCTCACACTGAGGTTCATGAAATGTTCACTGGTGGTCTCTCAGAGGCTTAATGTTGATGGGATGTTGCTATTTTCTAAGTGCTAATTCAAAGCAAAAGAAAATAACTTGTGGTTTTAATTTTACCTCTCTTCATATGCATTTAATTTAAAGGTATCACAGAAGAAGAGGAAAGTGGAGGAGGAAGTAGAGAAGCACAAAAAAGTCCTCTGTAAATGGTAAATAGTATGCAAAAGTTTGAGAATACTTTTCAGGGTGTAGAACAGCCAGGTGACTGGCCAAAAAGCTGTGGCTGGCCTTAAGTGTTGGAAAAGTCAATAGTTTAGTGCACTCCTAATTCTATATGACTTTTCTGTAGTAAACTTCCAAGTTGGTGATGTCTGGGAAGCTTTTCTTCTCCAGGTTATCTTATCTTTCCAGGGATATTTGTAAAGTATTCCTTCAAGACAGATGGCCTCTATTCCCGTACTGGACCCATTAAGAAATCCTCTGAAGTAGGCCTGTCCGGTCTTTTGAGAAGTGATTATGGAAAAAAAAGGAAGTATTAGAGTTTGTGAGAGTAAAGCCTGTTTTCATAAACTCTGGATAGGGGAATTTTGCCCTGGCTCAATTGTTATCTTTCTTAATGATGCAGATAATTTATTTTCATTCAAGTTTTTGTTCCAGGAGAAGTCATTATCAAAAATAACAGGAATATTAATGGTTAATCAAAGACATCTGTTCTAGCAGAGCAAATTGTGTGTACTCATGCACATGCATGTGCATGTGTACTCCCGCCCTGTGCACATAGAGGGCAGGTGATGGGGAGAGAGTCTGTCCTCAAGCACTGGACTCTACCTGTGGGTGCAGACAAACACTGGAAAACAAACTTTGTGTAAAAGTAGAACTTGCAGTGGGTTTCCTGTACTTTTTGTTGTTTCTTTTCATCCTCCTCTAAAGCTGCAGATATATTGTTTCCTGACTTTCTGCCAGAGCCCAGCATAAAGTCTCTGGCTACAAAGTGTGAGAGATTAAAAAGAGAATGACTTTTGAATGAGGAGGCTGCTTTAAATTATTCAGAGATCCTCCCTCTTCCTCTGTTCTTTTTCTTGATGTTTTGGATCAGCAGCACATTTCTAGCTGTAAATGTCTTTAGAAAATATGTTTTAAAGGAACAAATTCAGTGTGTAAGAGACTTTGAAACTAAAGCATAAAGCAGTAATTTTTGCTTCATTGCATGTAGTATAATAGACAACTGTCTCTGTCTCATTTGGAAATACAGAGAGTCACTAAAGTTCCGCATAATCTCTTAAAATCATTTTTAAGGAAAAAATCCTTTTTCAGGAACAAACACGTGAGTGAGACTTGCCACAGTAACTGGTTTAACTTCAAACTTTTGGCATCAGGGACCATTTGCTGATCCTTTTGTCAGTGAAAAAATATGCTTTTCTAGGAGCTCTCTAGGAAGAGAATACTCCCTGAGGGTGCTCAGGCATTTTGAAGAAAATAAAAACTGAGTTAAATCCTCACCCAAAACTTGAACTGGACCCAATCTTAACATTTCTTGAGGCTTGACAAGTTTGGAATGTTTCCTTCCTCTCCACCCTCATTACTTTTCATTTTCACGCTCCTCTGCAATTCTAGGATCTGGCCAAGATGTGAGCTATGTGTTGCCGGAATTCTGTACCAAAAAGGGGCGATATGTCTGTGGTATATTCTGGCCTGCTTATATGAAAAAAAAAATCCCACAGAGCTTAAGGAGGAACTTGTCCTTGTCTGAATGCTGCACAACTTTGTAAAAATCAGAAGGGTTAGGTAATACATTAATAATAATAGCAATTGTTTGTAATTTAAGAAAATAGTTTACACAGTTTTGCCTCCCTTCCTGTGCCAGCTCTAATGCTGTTAATGTAATTACCTAAATATAATCGTGACATTATTGTGTATATTTAGAATTTATGTAAATAACTGCAGTGGGCTATAGCGAGAAATGAAGATTTAAAACAAAACAGGATGAGAAACCCATACTGAAAAACAAAAAAGATACCTTCTCAAATCATTTACATTTGGTCATTCCTAATAGTAGCCTGAACTGAAAGTTAAGAATTCTGCATACTTGACTGCGATGTCCAAGTGCTGTTCTTGTAACCTTAAATGAACTAAGAATCTGAAAGCACGCTCTCCACTTGCCTCTTACACATTTTTCTCAGTATCTGCGCTGCCAGTTTCTGAATGCAATAAAATCTTCAATATGTCAGACACTGAGTGTAAACCTAAATAGCTCTGGCTTGCAGATATCAACCAGTGAACTAACTAAGCTCTTAAGAAATTCACCCTATAAAACCTGCCTTGGTTTCTGGAGGTTTTTGCTTCTGGGACTGAGTTATACGAGTTATTACTGCTAAGGACTTACAAAGTTACATTGTGATGATACATTGCTGTTCTAATGAAAGATAAAAAATAATAATAAAAATGGATTCCTTTCTCAAATTTAAATATTTTTGGAAAAATATTCCCTAGGGACCAGAAACTTTCACAGCCAGCAGGTACATTTTCTTTATGACAGCCTGTCTGACTCTTCATGACAGCAGCTACCCTGAAATTGCTGTGGGCCTTTGGAAGTATTAACTGGTTTTGTTTCATTTGTTTTCAAATAGTATTTCAAAGAGCTAACTCATTTTTTTCCTTTCTGATTAAAGATGATTGCCAACATTTTCATTGCTTATCTGTAATATACCTCCAGAAATTGTTTTTCATTAGGAATGGATATGTGCTTCCAAAAGGCAAGAATTCAGTGAAGAAAAAGATGGAAATTAGAGGTGGAAAATAACCTTCTGGGTTATTCAGTTTGATTCTATGCCATTGCACTGTTGTAGGGAGCAGATGAGGATTTGGGTGAGGGGAGCAAGTCCTTTGTGTTACGTAGTGATACCTGACTAATAGACTTTACTTATTGAGACTTTATTTTCCTTCTCTGGTGAAGTTTTCTTGGGCACACAGGAACTTTGTGTCTTTGCACTGTTAGATACAGTACTTACACAAGGTCTGCAAAAGTAAAGTTAAGGGTGCATTCCCATTTTGCTCATTTTCTGATGCTTTTCTGTGGGTGTAATTGAGCCCCCAAATAATTTTCTTCTGCAGCCTTATTTGCTTAGTAGTAGATGCAGAGTGGCAGCCTATGAAGTCCAACAGCCAAATGCCCTTCTTGTGCCAGAACACTCACATTGAACATACCTAGAAAAGTGATATGAAAAGACAATGGCGGAAATACTGCCTGGTCCTCGATGCTAGAAATGTTGAACTCATTTATCTTAAAGATGAGCAATTTGCCTTCAGTGGATCTGCCTTCTCTACAAGTGCTTCCTCTTCCAGATAGCTATTTTTCCAGATTAACTGTTAATCATAGTTTTTTCTGGCTGTGTGTTCAGTCAGATTCTGCCTTTTGCAAGCCTGCAGAGCTCTGTGAAAGAGTAAGCACTATGTTGATTTAGATGAGCTGACAATTTTGCCTGCAGCATCAAAATCACTTTTCCCAGGCCATTGCCATTAACCATTTTTCTTGCCTTCCTCCTGATCTCTAAAAAGGATAGGCAGCTCCTCTTGAAATTCTGTACATTTTTGTATGTAGGGGGAAAATTCACATAACCCAATGTGAGCCATCTAATTAAGCTGGCTAACCTGTGCCCTAGGTTCCCTTTACCATCATCTGAGAGTGATGGACAGTCTCCAAGGGGCAGGCCAGAGTCTTTACATTGACTGCACAGAAACCAAGGAGTCTTTTTTTGCTAAAGAAGTTGTCTAATCACTAATGATGTGCAGTAACTCTGATTGTCATAATTTTGGTTTATGATACGTTGCTTCTGTCACTTGCATTTAACAAATTTCACTTGATTTGAGGGTTTATACTGAATCATCTCAGACCCCTTAAATGAAGCCCCAAAGCTCTTTGGAATTCTGTTGGTTTGACTAGAGAACCCTCGAAGGAAAGTCCTGGTCCACTTTTTAAATGAAAAACAACTTGAACTTGCTGGTTTATGAATAGGTGACCGGAGGGTTTTCTTCATTTGTTATTTTTGCAGTGTATTGTTGGCTTCAGCATGTTGATTTGGTGCCCTTTGGCTACTTGGGTCTTTACCACACCAAGGCTCATTATTCTTGGGCCAGGTCCTGTCCTGTGAGAAGTGCTGAGCTCGGACAGTTGGAGGAGGCACAGACTTGAACTGGTAGAGAATTTCTGTGCATATCATGCTTTGACGACATATACAGTGTTTGCTTTATGTTGAAATATTTCAGAACTGGAAACAAAAATTATTATATTGATAGTTATAAAATTTAATAAAGAATTTAGATTGTATAATACACTTTATTTTTAACAGTTCACAGATGCAGTTCCTGCAGGTAACTAATGTCTGTTAAACCTGTGCAGTTTGCTGAAGCAGGGTGCCTAGAGTCCCTACTTGCTGTATACGTGTACCAGACAGGATATATGTTCTATATCATTTAATAAATTGTAATAAAGTATTTATAAATAGAAGAACAGTATCAAGAGTTACCATATGCTCAAAGTAATGATCAGGCATTTACCCTCACTCATGAGAAAACATTTTGGATCCAAGCTTTGCCATACTATGTGTACATGGATGAGAAAAGAACAGTTGTGTGTTTCATGAGAATGTAGAATTTTGACTTCATTATGGACAAGAAGAAAGGAAAAATTAATCAAATAATCAAGTTTCTTAAAAATTGTTCTCAAACTGAAAAGCCTCATTGCGTTTATAGCAATGCAAATTTTTCACCTCTGACACTGATACCTTGCCAGTAGCATATCTCAGGTGCAGGTGTATCAGACACATTTAAAATTATTTGGATAGAAGACTACTGTTTTCTTTGAGGCTGCGTTGTTTAGGGAGAGAGGATTTGCAATTTATTTCTTTCTAATTTTATGATAAAAGTTTAAGGTCCAAACTCTCAGCCAATGTGGAAATTGGCAGAACTCCACTGGAGTCAGAAGAGCTCTGCCAGTTCACACCATCTGAGGTGTCAGCATTTATTTTGTTTTTTGCTAATGATGTTGTATAAAAATGTCATGATTGAATGCAGAGAAAATATTTGTAATATAATCCCAAAGTTTGGTGCAGAAAATGTTTCTTTTATGTCACACAAAATCTGTCTTAAATTGCTCAAGTTAAGCTGAAAATGAAAAAACATGAAATAGAAAACCCTAGAAACAGAATTATTCTCTTTTATTATCTGAATGCTTAGCACTTTGCCTGAATGATAATGTTTTTCTTAATATATAAGGCATAGTTTCTGCATGATTTCAGTTGTCTTTTTCTTCTTAAAAGAGAAATGAATATTTGGATAAGTTAGTGAAGCGATAAGGGGAACAAAAGAGGTATTTTTTTTCTTCTTCAGAGATAATGAGAAAAGCAAGTGCCCAGAACCAAGTGTCTCTGTCAAGCAGTCAGTCTTTTAGGGTCCCAGGAAATAATAAAGGGGAAAAACAAACAAAACAACTCAATGAAACAGAACCAACCCCCAAACCTTGCCTGCCTAAAATAATCAAATAAACAAATCCCAGACAGTATTATCATGCTCCCAACTTTCCAATCTGAGTGAGATGTGAAGTGTTATATGGCTACATTGGTTCAAATATATGATTTTTGGAAAAGGTATGGAAGTGGCGTGGTCAATTAGGAAACTCCATTTGATATTTTGCAACAATGACCTTTTTCCAAAGATGAATTAATGAAAGTTTAAAGGAATTTCTCAATACCTGTCTCTTGTCTCACTGACAAAAACTAAGTTCAAGTCCTAAGCAAGACCTGTAAAGTGGTCTACTAGGAAACCAGAAAGTCCTTATGGCATTAGCTTTGGTCCCACAGAACATAATTGTAAGGTTGTCAACTCTCTTCTTTACAATAAATAAGTTGGTAGGGTACGGGCATCTTTACAGATTAATTTTAAAGTTTAAATTTAACCAAACCTTACAGCAATCGTCCCCTTACAGGGATTTTCTTATGCATTCAATGGATATTACGACAGTCACACCTTAAACTGCAAAGTGATTAGTGCTGTGAGTACAGATATTTTTAGACATGCAGGTATGTGTTCTTCACACTTTGCCATGTGTTGACATATAATATATATTTTTTCTGCACTGAATAGTGCAGCTACCATTTATTTCCCCTCACACCTGCCTGTAAATTCTATCGTTTTTCCATTTGTATTTTTATTCTGACAAGAAAAAAATAGCTATCCCTTTATAAATCAAGGTTTTGCCTTCACTGGGAAGTATGGTGTAATCTTGATTTGGCATCCTGAGTTAGCAAGAGATAGAAATCCAGTGAAGAGGAAGTGGTTTGTGGTTTTCTTATCAGTTAACTGGTCAAATCAGTATTAGTACTTCATGGTTATGCAGCAGACTGAATTGCAACTAGGAAGATGGTAGTTCACTGGATGATCAGCTAGTGGTACCATAGCTACATTGCTAGCAATTCCTGAGCTAGGCAGTTTAAACCTAGCTCAGATACACTTAGACCATGCTACAGAGTATTCACATATCTACAGACGTGACTTAAGTTTTTAAACAAAACTCAGTACTGTGGTGCCAGGAGCCTGGCCAGGAGGACACGCCAGCCTCACCACCACCGCGGTTCCTCTACCTGAAGCAAAGCACAGTGTGGCCCGGAGAGCCTCAGCTGAATCCGCTACTGTCAGAGCTTTCAGATTGCAAGTGCTAGTGCTGAAAGCCTTGTGTCACAGAATCGCACCAAAATGGCTACACGCACACAGATCACGAACTCAAACATTGGGAATATTACCAGACACAGCTGTACCACCACTCCAAGGAAACCAGTCGAA
>NW_010159984.1:0-30933 GCF_000695765.1 Mesitornis unicolor
TGGGTTTGTTTTCTAGGGGGGCGAGAAGCAAACGCCGCCGGTTGTTGGTGGAACATAATTTTGTCGCCCAGGACGAAATGCAAATAAATGCTATAGCCCGAATTTATCAAGCAATCCCTGTGTGACCAAGCATTTCTCATTGTGTGTTCGGTTTGTTTTTCCAGGACCTAAGCAATTTTTAATGTACTATATACTTCCCGCTTAACCCCCCTCGTTTATTATATAATTACGGTTTCAAAGTGATTATGTAATTAAAATCATGTTTCACTTCAGCATACTTCAAAAGGAAGACAACCTTCCCCAGCATTATTTGCCGGTGATGTAATAATTTCCCTGTGATATTTAAAATAAACACATTAGTCCAAGAATTCTAAACATGTCTGAAAGTATATAATGGAATTGATTGGCATAAAGCAATGGTGAAACCTATCACTAGTTTAATATATTTCTATGCTCCCATGCAGTGTAAATTATAGGATAATGGGGTGCAGGCGATGGTAAGCTCTGTTTATATAATCCATTTCTTCACACAAGTTCCCATTGCTTTTCCTTCCCTTTGCTGTATGTGGTGGTTCTCTGATCCTACTGACCTCAGCCATGTGTTTTCACTTTTTCTTCTGATCTCAATTCCATGACCAGCGGGGAATAAAATACAAATTGAATAGTAACCATTCACAGGCCACTCTTTTCAAACTGTTGTTAAGCCTTCTTTGTCTTGTCTAGCAATTGATAGATAAATGTGTCGTATTTTACCCGAGTCTTTCTTCTCTCCTTGTAGAGCTCTGTTGCCCCAAGTTCCTTAGTCCATCTTTCTCTTCTTTTTCTTTCTAAAGAAGATCATTTCATCGGGGCTTGTCACCGAAAGGGACCATTTCCTTCCTTTGCATTACAGGGGGTGATGGTTAAACAGCGAAGTTAGGCAAAAATATCAGAAGGGGGGAATAAAGGAATTCCCTCAACATTTGGTCCGATCTATTCCCAGCACGTCTAGAGGTTAATTTTAAATTTGATTTGTTTCTTCTGTACACGATAAATAAAGTGTTCCCTGGGCTGCAAGCAGCTCCTTTTTAAAAAGGGGAAAGTTAAGTACTCGAAAGGAGCAGAAAAAAACCCTGCTCTTTTCCCTCTGCATGCCTCTTTCATTGCAAACCTGCTTTCTGCGCTGTCGGGCGGGGCCGACGCTGTTTATTCAGCTTTTCTTGAAAATGAAAAGCAACTAAGAGAAGTTTAAACAGTCTCTTGTTTTTTTTGGGCTTGTTTTTCCAGCGATCTCCTCCCCGGATGCTTCTTTAGGGTTATAATGCAAAAGAAAATAATTTTGAAAACCCATTATACCATAGAGAAAAACATGTCACCAATCCCATGCCCTTTATTTGATCAAAAAACAATTGTCGTGAAGGTTTCTTTTGTGATGACCTAAACTGGAGAATAGCATTAGTTATAATTATTACCAAACTGCCAACGTGCTGAAGGCAGTTCGAGATAATTTAACATAGATATTTTAAACAGCTTATTTTAAATCTCCCTACCTTTTTTTTTTATAAAATACTTACTCGATCCCTGCAGCAAATCGGTTTTTATCTATTAGTAACTACTTTAAAAGCGGTGGTTGAAAAGAGTGATCTTTTGTTGTGCCCCTCTTCGAAGAACTCTTGCACATAAGCAAACATTTTGAAAAGCGCATCGGCCTCTAATCAAAATAATCCAGATTCTTGTGTGAAAGGTAAATATTTTGCAAGCACATTACTGAAGCTGAAATAACTAAACAAGTAAGACACTGAATTAGCAAGGCGGTGAAGTGCGGGCAGTGAGGGAGCTGCAACACGGAGGAGAAGCGCTCTTCTTAACCTGCCAAAACCTGCGGAGGGTTTCTCCAGCAGAAACCACTGCCTTGAGGTTTCGAAGGAAATACAGCTTACCAGAAAAATAATTTTCGAAATTTTGCTGGGGACAACGACCGTCCGAGCCGAAGCTGCGTACCTGTAAAATGAGCCCCCACGTATCACATGCTTCATATTAAACTTTCATGCAGTTTTCCTTCGCTGTTTTTTTCCAGCTAAAGGGTTCTTATAAACTTTCCTTCGTTTATTTAAGCCTGGTTTTCATTGCTGCAGTTTTGCATGGTTTGCCTTTGTTTAGTTTATTAACCCACAGGGTTACTTTAACTAAATATTTGGGCTGAATACTTTGGGGTTGGATTTCAACGTTTTCTAACAAAATTACTGAGTTTTTTGAAGCCACACAGAGAACTCTGTGTTGACTTTATTAGTCAATTTAACAGGCTTTAAGGAAAATAAAAATAAGAAACATACTAGTGTATCCCCTCCAGTGAGGAATAGGGTTGATATTGGTCTCTTATTTAGTATTTCAGATGCCATCGAGACTGCGTTAACTTTACTAACGTTTTAATAGAAATGGCAAATGTACAGAGCCTCTGCTTTGCCGAAGCCTGCCACGTCCTCGACCGTTGCCCGATGACGACCGCGGAGCTATTTTTAAGTTCGCCCCCGGGGAAAAAAAGGGGGGAGAGAGGGCAACCCCAAAACAAAACAAAAAAACCCCTCTCGGGCGGAGGGATAGGAATGGCCTTGCCGAGGGGCAGGCAGCTCGCCCGGCCGCGAGACAGGGAGCCTGCGGAGTCACCGCGCTGCTCCGCACCCGCAAGGGACTCCGCACAGCCCCACTGCAGCACCTCACATATCCGAGGGCAGGGGACCGGGTGACCTTCCTCACCCCACATCCTGGTAGATGCTTCTTCATCCTCCTGTTGGGATTGGTGTGCTTTTTTGGGGTGGTGGGTTTTTTTGTTGTTTTGTTTTATGTTGTGTTGTTTTTTCTTTTTGTGGTTGTTGTTGGGTTTTTTGTGTATGTTGGTTTTTGTGGTGTTTGTTTGTTTGTTGTTTTGTTCGGGTTTTGTTTTGTGCGGGATTTGTTTTGTTTTGTTTTGTTTTGTTTTGTTTTGTTTTAATGTAAGTAGTCTGTTGCCTGTCTAGGACAGAAAAGAGAATGCTAGCCTGGGAGATATGAGCACGGAGAAGGAGCGAGCTGTAGGCAGTGATGTGTATAGGGAAGCAGAAGCTCAGCTGCAGAAAGAAACCAATGTAGAACCACTGTGACATTGCCCCACTGAGTAAAAGCAGGGTGGTAGTGAGCTGGCCAACTGCTTAGTGCATTATGCTGTCAGAAAGAAATGAAGGGACTTCTCCATTGTGTTGCTGTGGATACCAGTTACCAGTGTCTACAGAAACCCTCCCATGGCCATATGTCTTCTTTAGGATTCGAGCCTCTTCTAGCAAGTAAATGCCTCAGCACAGTGCAGGGCACATCATGAGCTGCTCCACAGATGAGTCCATCATGGGGTACTTGGGCTGGCGATGACTCAGTGCTCGAACAGTGTACTTTTACTATGTAAAGGCTGGTAACATCTCCTGGAGCTCTTTTGTGCAGGGAGCAAAAGGTCCTTCACTGCTTACAGCTCCTGCTACCAGTGGTGATCTGCAGAGGCAGATCATCTCAAACCCCAGAAAGAGGAAGAGTAGTGGGTTGCAGAGAGGCTATGACAGCAATGAGACATGGCAACCAGATTGCTGGTGTCTGGTGCCTTGGAGAAACCAGAGCCAACAGGGAGATTTAAAAAGGGAAGCGAAGAGAGTCAAAATGCGAAGAATCTTTGCAGGATCCCTCTGAAAGAATAGATAGGGTCAAGAACTGCATTTGACACCACCACAGAAAAAGACATTGTAGCTTTCAAAATGTGAAACACTACAAACCTGGATGAGAGCTGTATCTGTGCAGAAGAATGAGAAAACCTATATGTAAAATCTGGGCAGACATAATCACAGAGTGAAAACTTACAGAAAAGCCTAGTCAGAGCTACAGCCATGTTACAGGCCTGGGAGAGACCCAGTGGATCTGTGGACAAATGTCAGATACACATTTCAAAGTTTTAGCAAAAAATGCCAAAGTGTGGTGTTGATTCTCACTAACTACTCCAATAACTTTCCAACTCTCAGACCTCGATATTACCAGGGTGTGAACTCTGACAGATGTATATGTGCATCTAGTGGGCAGATGTGCCTTCACTTGCTTTAGGCAGTTGTCAAGACCTTAGAATGGAAATACAGCACTCTTGTAATCCCTCTCAATCATAAATCAGTCTATCAGTGACGACCAACAATAACTCAGCAGCAAAAGTATGTCATGTCTGTCAACGGGATTAATTCAGTGTGAAAATGAAGTAGTCATTTGTGATAGGGCATCTTACTGCCAATGCACAATAGTAAGACAGTCTGCTGCTATCCTGATAATAAAACGTAAATACGTAACTCCCTAAAGCATGGCTCATCCCATCTCATTAGCATGACATTGATATGCTTTTTCTGATGCCAGCATGAGAGGGCAAAAAGCAAGTTTTATCTTCAAATATTATTTAATACTTTTCTTTTACTTACCATTGCATCTTGCAAATTATTTTGTGATCTCTTGAACTTAAAAGGGCAGTGCAAAAAGTCTCTGTCAGAGTCAGGCTTGTTTTTCAGAAGAAATAAAAGCTTGGAGCTTAGTTAATAGTGAAGAAATAAGATAACACTACAATAAAGAGCTAATAAATGTTTACTCTGGTAAGTATTGCTATTATTTCTTCCTCTCATAAGTGATCTTGCAATACTATTATGCCAAAAAAATAGGATTACTCTATTAAAACCAGATTTTCTAGAGCTCATTCAGAAATTCCAGCAGTAGTCTTTAATTTCGTTAAGCAATAAGAAGACAAAAAACTGTTACTGTGGTGTGAGATATTCCATCTTTTCCTTCACACAAAAAACCAAAATCTGAATAACATAAATGGTTGACTGTACCTCAGTCCAAGGCCTGGTGAAGTGTGGCAGCAATAACAGGTGAGAAGAGCAAAAGAGCTAGAGGAACACTGACATAATGTGGAAAAGGGAACAATCAAGACAGGAACAGGTTAGAAGATGAAATAGGGGGGAAAAAGCACTGATGAGAAAGGCATCAAAGATAAAAGTTTTCTGTGCCTCTTGATAAACATTTCCATCACTATTTTATTTCCTGTTAGACATGTAGTTGCAAAAAATATTTCTAAACCTCCACCTCAGATTTGATGCTGTCAAAATTTTGAGGTTTTGTTCTCCTTATTACAGATATGATACTGCAAAACTCTCAATCTGAGCTTTCAGCTCCAGCTCCCTCCTTTGCAGAGTTCCAAACCCATGTATTTCAGTTCTGAGTCTGTTCAATACGTTAACTCCAATTGTAGCCTACATTAATTAACAAAGGAAGAGAGACTGAACTAGTTATTAGTTGACTGACCTCCCTGATAATCGTGCTTGAAATCACTCATAAGAGTTATAGAACAAGAATGAAACAAAAGCGTAGCACTTATATAAGTAGGGCTGAAGATGTGTCTTCATGATATTGTGTTAATTATTCCTTTTGATTTCTAGGATGGCCATTCACATCCTTTGACGCTGTATTTAAAAGAAAAATCCTAACAAGAAGAACCACCCCACAGCAGAGCAAAACCCACACACAATAATAATAAATTGCATAATCATTCAGTAATTTGAAGCAGCAATATATAGCCCACAAAATAAAAATCGTTCCCACACCCACAGTCTTGTTTCTGTGTGGGTTAGATGTGCATGTGGAGGGGTGATAGATAGGCGTTATGTATATCCAACATGACAGAGCACTTACTCTTAGACACAGAACAGAGTAAGATATCAGACTTTAATGCTGTGAGTCTCTTCCTACAGAAAATTCTGGTTTTGGAGACAAGAATTCAAGCCTAGAGTAGTTAAACACGTGGAGTTGTGCAGAGTTTCATCAGTGCATTATTTCTAGTGAATGTTTCAGATTGCTGAATATTTGTAATATTAATGCTTAAATATTTATTAAGTAGATTTTTGGTCTTCAAACAATGAGATGTATGGAAAATATGGTAGCAATGGTGGTGTGATGCAGTATAGAATGTAGATGGTGTTGTCTGTCAGATGACCTGTGTATGGTGACTCATGGCTTTTCAGAACAAGGCAGTTGTTTCATATGTGTGCCACATCATCATTACTTATTACTGTACTTTTTGTGCTGGTGACCTCGATCTTGTTTAGAAGTTTCCTTTGTTGTGGACACTTGAAGATGTGTAGTAAGAGACAATCTCTGCAATTTAAATAGAGAAGTCAGATGGTGAGTAAGATAGAACACTAGGGCACAGGGTGGTGAGCAGACCTCCCCAAGTGCAGGCAGCAGCTCAATGCTGCCTTCCACTATGGATATTTCTTTATTTACCCTTACAGTAAAACCCTACTTCTTCTGTTTGAAAGCCATAATGAACTGTTTAAGTGGTGCAACACAAGGGGATGCAATGGTAGATTTCTGTAGCTGGCTTAATGGATGCAGGAGTAGAGGCAGTTCAGTAGGCAGCTGCAAATACCATCTACTGTGAGGGTATGCCAGCACCTTGAACACTGTATTTCATATAGATGACACCAGTGTAACCATCTTTATGCAAAATGTATATGCATGTGACGTCATGGTTTCTTGAATAGTATTTCTGCAGATGGAGGTTTTATATGTTTGCATAAACACGTATACATTCAGAAATACATGGTGTATTGTCATCTACAGGAAAGCGTGTACTGCTGTAGTTTCCCCAAACTTCTCTGGATTGTAACAGTCAGATGTTTTTTGGAGGTAGAATTAAAGGGTAATAAAGTTGGGTTTGGGTATGTTCCATTAACTGGGCAGGAAATTAGTGGCTTGTGAGAAAGATTATGATGGCACCACATTTGGAGGCATTAGTGTTATCTGTGAAAGAATATTTCATTTTCCTATGTTCTAGACAGGTAAAATACAAGAAATACTCTGGGCACATTTTTTTGTTTTCTTTCTTGTGTGCACAAGGAGCATTTTCACTGTCTTGTACATAATCAGAAAGGGCTCTGTGCTCCTGTAGTAGAGCATTGGTACTCTGATCAGTTAAAAAACCACCAAACCGGAATTTTCAGAAAAGCCCTGTTATTTCAGATGCGGATTGAGGTGGCTCAGAAGTTTGGTTAAGTAGTGTCAACTACTGGTTACAGGTTTTTTGTCTGCTTTATACTAGAAATTTTACAAAATTGGTACTGATTTGAACCAGTATTTCGTGGTAAAGTATTTTCCTATTGGTATTACTAGAGTTCTGATAAAGCTCTTCTCCATAAACAAGATCTTCATTTAGGAGAAAAAAAAATTATTATTAAAATAACTTTCTTGCATGTCAGTGTTGTGAACAGGCCTAGCTTTTCACTGTTATACCCATGTGAAATGCAGTCGCTTCCCAGTGTAATTAATAGTTGAGAGCACAGTGCAGTTCACAAACTTGTGAGCATATAAGAAATATTCATCCTAGTCTGTTAAATCTGAAACATAAGGAAAGACACAGTGAAAGTTATTTATTTCTGTCATCTCACGACATTTGGGAGGTGCTATCCAGCCTCCCCTGGTTTCTAAGTTAACTTTATGAACACAGACAAAATTAGGTACCACCATGTTTTCTGAGCCCAGATACTAACAAAAGGCAACATTATCCTTTCCTTCTTTCAGGACCTGGTGCTGAAAACCATCATCACCCTGACTGACAGAACAATTAGTGTTGTCAGCAGAGAAAATAGTCAGTGAACCAACCGAAGGCCAATGTGTTTATTTTCCCACTCAGAGACGTAGTCTTCCCAGGTGGAGACTCTGAAAACGTTCCTGCTAAAGCTGACATGGGCTTTACTTCAATGAGGGGTCAGTCTATTCTGAGCAGGAAATTAATACAAACGTTTGAGAGAAAGCAATACAGGCTGCACTGAGCACATGGGAATACATAGCTATACCACTGTCTCCACACAGAGACAATTCACTCTTTTTGAGAACTTTCACTTTTTCTGATTGTTTATTTTCCAAGCTGAACACATGTAAATGATAAAAACGAGTGGCGGCTATAAGGTTAGAAAAGCTGCATAAGGCAGCAGGCTGCAATAGTCTACAGGAGAAAACTCAAAAATGGCATCACACAACCCTTTAATTAAGTTACAAAATGAACTCAGAGTTATTACACTATCTAAACATGCTCTCTCACTTTTCTTCAGTTTCCAAATGGAGCTTTTGGATAGAATTCATACAAGTAACAGCACTGAGTCTCCTTTCTGTTTATGAAACATGCCTTTTCTATTGAAAACTAAAGCACAAATTCTGTGAAAGTCAGTACAGTTAACAAAGCTGGTTCTCCTTCTGCCACTGAACACACTATTTCTGAAGATATTTCTATCTTCAGTCAAATGCTAGAAGGTCTTCTTGTTGTCACCTGTATCAGTAAGAATGCAGTAATTTTCCCTAGGGGAATCTGTAAGGAAGCATCAGCTAGAAGGAACTAAGAAGGCATCCAAGTATGAAGATGTAACCTGTTAAACCTGCAAAACAGTGACATTTTGCAAAAGCTTCTATTTATCATTTGCCAAGGTAGGTCCATATAGCAATGAGGCAGGGGAATCTACAGAAAAGACAAGGATTTCCACAAGTACAGCTCCCTTCCAGAGTCTGTTTTTGGTGGAAATCCTGGATACATACCAGAGCTCACAGGTAGCCAAACAGCCTCTATGGGCACATGAAGATAGGGCCCATCTTTGCTGGGGGAATTTTATCTCCTCCACAGTAAAACACAAGTGTCTGGGTAGGAGACAAAAAGGCAGGTGAAGATGTCATCAGAAGATACTGTGCTCAAAAAAAACCTTACCCTTCTTTATCAACTTAGGTCGAAAAACCTTCTTCCTTTGGTGGAAAAAGCTGCTCTGTAGGGGTCTCCTAATCTGAAAGGCCTTATGGAAAGCATTGTTACATGTGGATTTGAAAGAATAATTTTTTTTTCCTTCTCTCTTGTGACAGGTATCACAGACATTTTGTGACACCACTGTGTTTTGAGATCCCAAAATACTGATAAAAATAACATTATACATGGGGTGATGTTCATGTTTTAAGATTGATGTGGGACAACTAGAGTGGATTACGGAGAACACTGATAAAGAAAGCAAAATAAACAGTGTTCATTGCCTTTTGGCTGCTTGAAAGCAGGACAGCAGTCCCTCACCATTAGACCCAGGGCTATTCCCTGCCAGATTCCTGCACACCATCTGCCCTCAGCACAGAACAACTGAGAGTGGCAACCAAGGAGGGCAGGATACTTGAGGAGGGGAAGGCACCCAGCATGGGCCACTGAGCACTAATGTGGCTTTTTCACTTTACTAGGAGAGCAAAACCAGAAAGGGTGCATTGGCAAAAAATGCAGAAATTCTCAGTATTTGTGGTGTTACCCCATTGTGTGTTTTGCTTTGCAAGAAATAAAACATGGATGTTGGCATCTCTTGATTTCAAATATTGCCTTCCACAGCTTGCCCACACCCTCAGCCCATAGTCTTAGCAGCACTGACCACTCTCCCCTGCAGCCTGTACCCTCAGGTCTTCACTCTCCTAGAAATGCTAATGAAAATTAGTCGGCTGAAAGAAGGAAAAATGCATTTACCAAAAACAAAAAGTGAAAAAACCCACCCAAAACAAACCCCCTTTTGTTTACAGGGAACCCACATGTAAACCTTTTAACAGATGTGTGCAAATATGCAGAAGTTGAAAATGAAGAAGCCTGGGGTTAGAGGCTGAGATCACTGTGAATCCCAGCAGGACTTTTATGCCTTGTCATAAAGCTATCTGTACACTCTACCACTGGCATGTCAGAGGGCATTTGCAGAGGTCTAAAGGAACGTACAGTGAGCTTTTTCGTAAGATGAGTGAAGAGTGCATGCCTATTTGGTTTTTAAAATTGTTAGTATGACTAGATGCACAAATTTCAAGAATGTGGGCATGCAGGACTGATTACAGGTACAGTTCACCACTGCTGCTTCTCTCTCCCTACATGTAAGATTTCAACAGCATAACGAACATTCATTGAGATTGCTTGCTTTTCTGCAGCCTATGACTGTGAGCATTTACTATCTCCCCTTGTTCCTACTGCCTCTCCTTCCCACCCTTCTGTACTTGCCAGCAGATGTTCATCTTCTGCACTCCAGAATGTGGCTGCATCCTTGGGTGGTCCAGCTTCACCCAGGGAAACCAAAACTCCCTGAATAAGAAAATAGGAGCTGCAGGAAGGCAGATAAAGCATATTTCCCTTTCCTTACTTAAAGTACAGTGGCACCAGCGTATTTTCCCTGCCTTAAACAATCTGGGGTTGGTGGTCTCATATGTCTGCTTCAACAGCTGAACCTTTCTCCTTGATTCTGCTCTGATCTGGGTTCCTGTGCCTGAAAAGTACAGGCCAGCAATATGTCAGGAGCAGTGAGTAAAGCAGCAGAAAGGGAGTCTGTGTGCTGATGTCATGTCTGTATTTTTCTGGGGACAGTAGCCATTTAAATGATGGAAAAGGGGCATTAAGTGCAGACCAACAGGAGAAGAACCTACAGCCAGGGAGAAGATGGACCTAATCTTTGGGTAGTCCATCCTGCTTGGGACCACTCTAATAGTGAGCGGGTAGCAGTTGCACTGGATGATATGACAATGAGTCATGCCACTCAAGAACAATGGAAGTGTTGTCTTCATCCAAGCCCAGGGAAACCCAGTGAAATGCTCTTACACAAGTCCTTAACTCCAGGACAGGAACAATGATCTGTGCAGGGTCAGTGGAGTACCTTCTACTCCAGGAAATGAACTTGCTGTTCTGGGAACTGGGGAATGCTGCCCCATCTGAGCTAAAATTCAGTTTGGTAACCCTTGATGCTTTAGCTGAAGCTTAACACATGACTGATGATTCCATGCAGGGCAGAGACGTAGGCCCTTGCTGTACCTATGGCATTGCCCCTGGGAAATGAAACATCTGAATCAGTGGCTGTGCCTCCATTTACATTCTCAGGACTGCTGATATGTGGTCTGAGAATGACAAACTCAGAAATCAGGCATGGTGAGGACTGAAAGGAACATCATGCCAGGGGTATGGCATTGGTAGAGCTGGGGGATTTATCCACCTCAGTTCCATACTGGG
The DNA here is from genome assembly GCF_000695765.1 of Mesitornis unicolor. NCBI lineage: Eukaryota > Metazoa > Chordata > Aves > Mesitornithiformes > Mesitornithidae > Mesitornis > Mesitornis unicolor. The sequence continues at coordinate 11,069 of NW_010159984.1, forward strand.
TTGTGGAGAGTGGTAAAGTGCTCAGGAACTGGTGCCATGTCCAGATCAAAACAAACAATACCTAAACTGGAAGCAGCAAGAGGCCTGAAAAACACCTGAGGTAGGGACTGGGCCAGAATTGCAGTGCACCTTCCACTGGTCTTCATTGCTACAGTGCCCTGAGCATCCCCCTCTTATTGCTTATAAGTAGCCAATGATTTTAAAATCCCCCATACTCAGAAACCCAGATTCCCCAGAGGGTCCAAGCTATCATTCGCTCCCGTTTGAAATGCAGTGAAGATTCCTGCAGGAGGTTTCTGTCACTCCAGGGCCTTAGAAATGTCTCTTGTCTGCTGCAGCTCTACTTCAGATGCTCAGTTTTAGTCCAGTGCTGTTATTGGCCTCTGCTGTGTTCATGGCAAGGCATTTACAGTGGAATGTCACCATGGGTAGCCTTGTCTGCAGTTCCTAGGGACAGTTGCTAGTGTGGGACTGTGGTCCAAGGAAGACTCTGCATCTCTGCTGGGCATCTCAGTGACCATGCCTGGGACCATGGTGGCCAAGGGCATGGTCTCTCTTGAGACTCATTTGTGTGCAGGGTGAGCCAGGTTTCTCGGGGTGGTAGCCTGATGCTGTCTTTAGTTGCTGGATGTTGATGTGACTACAGGTCACATGAAGTGCTTTGTGGCAGGTAAAAAGAAATCCAAACCTGGTGAGTATCAAAGTAAAGGGAAAAGTATATGAGCTTAAAGCACTTTACAGCAGGGAACAGAGGCTTCTGGGGGACATCCAGGAACCATGACTTCAAAGCAAGCCAGGAGTGAAATCCTCTGATGTAGAGACAGACTCACAGGCCACTGAGGGAAGGTGGAGTAGCAGTGAGGACACCAAAAACCCAGCAATTCTACCCAAGTATTTCCCATTCAAAATGTTCTGAGCAATACAGACGGGCAAAACTCACTGCAGTAAGTGGAAGCAAGACCTCCAGAAGACCTCTGAGTCCTGGGTTAAGGCTCCCATCCTCCTCACACTCTTCCACAGCTAAGATTTTGTTTCTCACATTAGCGAGGCACAGTCCTACTGTCTTCCCCCCTGTTTCTCACATCTAATGTGACTACCATCCAGCTGTGCCCATCCAGCTGTGGCTGGCAGTGCAGTCTCAGGACAGAGGGAGACTGCAGCACTGTGCCACCACTGTGGGTAAGCCTCTGCCCTCTACACTTCTCTGCTGAGCAGTGTATACCAGCTGCAGAGCATGGCAGGACCTTTTCTCCACAGCTTATCATGATGTGTCAGATAGAGCTCCAGGCTACCACATTATCTGATGCTCTTGGATGGAAGGTAGCATTGGAGAGGCCTGCTTTGGGGACCTGGACTGTAGTGTTTCCTAGTAACTGGCTCTGAACAGATAAAGTGTAGCGCATTGTCACTAAACAGGAGATAATTCCTCTGTGGCAGGATGGTGTAGATCAGCATACAAAACACCCACTCTGTGTCTGTCTGAGATATGTATGTGTTGTGAGGATCACCCAGGATTGTGCTTCTGTGCTCATGCAATTTGCTGTGGCATCCACCTCTCATGCAAAAAATGTGCTCCATAATCTAGAGTTTTGTTTCTGAGTATAACACTCTTTTTTAGCCATGATATGTATGAAAACAAATTATTAAAAACAGGAACCAAGTATAGAACTCTGTCATGTTGAGTTTTGCAGGCATTCTGGGAAAGGGCTCTCAAGTGGGTGAACTGTCTCATTCATCTCAACAGGTTATTAACTTTTAAGCTTTTACTCTAAAACCATAAAAGCCAGTGCTATTAATGGATTGCTCACATTAGCAGGAGGCTGTAATGAACACAGCCTGAAACTATCCTTTCATTACTCAGACACTAGTTATGGTGTTAGTTAGGCCTGTCTCCATATTTGTGCTTTTGCCTTAATTTGTGGACCATCCAACCAGTTAATGTGCTGTTTTCCGTCCTAGCATCCGCTGAACACAGGCAGATGCCTTCTGAAACCAGACCACCAGCAGAGAGCCTGCTTTCCTTCGAGAAGTTGTTGTCTCCTTTAGACGAGCTGGGTGGTAGCTGTACAGAAACCTGGGCAGCCAGCCACTGAGGGGTTACAAGAAGCAGCTGGGGCTCAGGCCCTTTGGCTTTACACTGGGACAAAGGAGGAGTGCTTACACCTTTAGGGACTGAAAAGAGGCAAATGGAGATGCTTTTCCTCAGTGCCTCTTGGTTGCTGTCTGGTTGCACACCTCGTCAACTTAAGCACAGCAGCAGGAGGAAGGCAGGCATGCCAGGACTGGGACCTGACTCTTACCTGTAATGCAGAGGTTTCTCTGGAAATACTGCACTAGCTGTCTTCCAAGCATGCCATATGTCCCCTGACAATATTTTTGATGCTACAGTGCAGTTTGTATATTCAGACCTCCAGCACTTTGATCTTCAGATGGAGACTGACACAGTAACTGAATGTTAGCTCATTGGCAGGTATGTTGCTGTTTATGTTCCTAATATAATTCACTCCTTGCCACTCTCCCCATTTTGAGCTACAAAGCTGCTGTGGCATTTCTGATCTGTGTACTCACAGCACCATAAACTCCTGGGTCCATGCAGCAAAACTTTAACGCCTCCTTTGGCAACAGGGTGAGAGGGTAAGTGAAGGATATCAGAACAGCAGGGCACAGAGCAAGGCTGCACTCTGAACAGGTGCTAAGAGGAAAATGGAGATGGTTAAAGAACAAGCTAGGGCATCTCAAGGAGTGGCAGAGGGAAAGAAGAGCCAGAAAGGCACACATTGCTTGAGTTTGCTTAATACTTTACTTTCCATCCCAACCACAGGTATAATTAAAAGCATGGTTTTGACCTGGCTTTCTTTTGCTCATTTTCTTTTTCTAGACCTGTTACACAAGTTATACATGCAAAGCATTGGAAGTAGCAAGGCAAGAGAGCATCAAAGAGGCTCATGCATACAAGGGGTTGCACAGGCTTTCAGCCGAGCCATTCCCCGCACTGAGAAGCCCTGCGTTAAGCACTGGCCTGTGCTGTGTGTGAGGCCCCGAGCAAAGTGCTGCTTTTGCAGACAGCTGAGGACTGGAATCAAGCTGCAATCGGCCTCCCCCTGTGCTTGCGCTGCTGGAGACAGGAACAGCCTGCGAGAAGCGGGGTTTTCACAGGATGTTAGACCCCAAGGAGCTGCTGTGTTTTAGGGACTCTCTGTCTGTCATTTATGTTGTGGGATTAGACCACGGTGGATAATAATCACAATAAAAAAAAAAAAGTCATGCTGTGACCTATCAAACACACATGCAAGAACAAGCATGAAGCACTCCAGCCTCAGTAGTGGAGAGAATGCTGTTTGAAACATAGGTGCCTGGGTAAGGAAGCACACAAGCACAAAGGAGCAATACTGACTGCTGTCTAATTCCAGTGCAAGATCCACATACAGGTGGGTAACAAGCAGCAGAGCTGCTTGAGGTCAAGGTAATGATCAGCTTCTTCTGCTTCTGTAGCCACAGAAGCTGCATGTGTCATTGAAGCAATGGTGATGGAGACCAATGCCATGGATGTTCTTGCTGCATGAGAAGTTGTTGTTGATAATGGCATGAATGAAATCGAGAATGGTGACCTTGGAGTTTGTGAAGGGCTCTCTGTCTTTCCTCCAGTGCTCCCAACCAGCAGTGAAGATGTTGAATAAAAATTATGGAAAGGAGCAGGTGAGGAAATTACATGCCTTGTTGCCAAAGGCTGAACAAATTGCTGTTTCCTATTTTATTTCTGCTTCTGGCAATGACATTTCTCATCAGAGCAGCATAGTGTTTTGTTCCTCCTTCGAACAAGTGTGGAGTCATTCCCAGCAACTTGTATCAGCTGGGCTTAGGGCTGGTCAAATAATGTGCTTACTAGAGACATCCACTTTTCTTCTTTTTGAGCAGTTACAGCCAGCATTAAGGCAGACTTTCACTGGATCATAGCATCTGGAAACTTCAGACCAAACAGGGCTTTTTGTTTACTCATTCAAAAAAAAAAAAGACTGTGTCAGGATTTATCATGTTGGGTCTTCCTTTCATTTTTTATATGTTTCACTATAAGGAGTGTTTGTGTTGGCAGTAAAATTCAGGTCTCCTTGATGTCAGGAAAAACTCTACCAAGGGCTGCATTTTAAAGAGGGGAAAGCAGCAGTCTCTCACCCATTTATCTATTAACAGGCACTGTGTGACCTGATCCTGTGCTAAGCAGCAGGCTGGAGAGTATCTCATGGGCAGCACAGGCTAGGACAAGGCTGTTCAACAGAAAGCAGAATCCACTCAAAGAAATAAATCTTGTGTAAAAGCCAATGTGTTCTCGCTTCCTTGCCTGCTCCCCTTCCCTTCAGCTTTCATGTCATTGGCTCAGTTAATTAAAATTGCAGTAATAAGGAGACTGGATGGTTTAGCAGATTGGTAATGGGATATACAGCCTTTCACCTCTAGGTCAATGGTTCGATTGCGGCCCAAGTTGGTAGCGACCAAAAGTTATTAACATTGAATGGCTGCTCGGTGACCTCTGTGAGATGCATGGGTGATTTCAGTGCTCTCCCTTGCAGACAGGTGTCCACACCACAGGAACCACTTGCATGACTGGCACTAATTGGCAACCTCGTCAGTAGCCCCAGCAGCGGCTGGGGATGGCCTGGGCATGGAAGTGGCAGCAGCCTTCTTCCTGGTGGTCCTCTTTCCAGGGTTGCCACGGCAGTGCTCATCTTGACTATAGACAGTGCTGCTAACCAGACTGCCTGGGCATTACCTCTGTCCCCAGCAGAGTGAGTGCAAGCTGGACCAGTGTGATGTTTGAAGCAAGTGGATTTCAAGGAATGGTTGGCATTTGCTACTCAGTTTTTACTAAGAACAAGAAATACGGAGCAGTACGCTTGCTTTCTTACACATCAGAAAAGGCAGCTGTGTTAACATGAGGCAGAAGATAGCCCAGGGGACATGAATAGCAGGTGAAAACAAGCCAGCAGCAAGCCAGCAGGAGCTGCTAGTGTCCAAACCAGACCACATGATGCACCATTTGCTTTGGGAAGGGCACAAGGCTCTGCACAGGCAGGAGAAAGGGCTGTCCAGGGTAGCCCGTATTTAAGAAGAGCAGGAGAGAAGATTTGCAAGCTATTGCCATTCAGAGCTCCACAGCTCCTGGGGAGAAATGGTGAACAGACCCCAGGGCAATCAATCATGCCAAATACAGCTTTTAGTTTTCTGTCCTAATTGCTATTATCTAATTAATGCCTCATTTAAAATACTGGTATGGCTAAGTCTTCAGTGGGTGTGAGTCGGTAGAGCTGCTTCGGGCCAGTTTACACCAGCTGGCAATTTTCCTCACAGTACTGGTAACTCTTGCAGTAGTCAGAAAAAAATGTCATCCTTGTGTCTATTTGTCATAGTTGTGACATAACAGTTGAGAGAGGGGAGAGAAGAGCAGTGTTTTCCCAGCTTTTCTCAGCACAGTACTTCAGTTCCTCACTCTCTGGCATGTTTCGATCTCCACAACTCACTTGCAAAAGAGTTCTTTAACAAACATGAGATGCAAGAAGCACACAGGAAATATGGAGTGGGCTGAGTCTTTCTGAGTCCCTTCCTGCCCTTCAGCTCTCTGGGAAAGGCCTTTTCCAGTGGCACCAGGAGTCCCGGTCAAACAGTTGTCAATATGGCAACCACAGAAGTTTAGTAGTTTAGTAATAGTTTAGTTACAGCAGTGCCAGCAGAACCATTTTTGGTCCTAGACATGTGCCCAGAGGTGACCTTACAGAGCAGCCTCTGCCAAGCAGTTTGCTGAGAAGGCAATACTTTTGGCTTTCTGTGTCCAGGACAATCTGCCAAAGCCCTGCCAAGGCAACAAATTTGCTTAAGAATTTGGCTCCTGCTCACCCAGCACACATGTTCTTATTTGCAAGCAAGTGGAAATGTTTCCTTTTGATGTTTTTGCTCAGCTCCTTGGGGTCAATGGAGAGTCTAAGTCTGCCCCCTTTCTTCCCTACTGTTTTTAGAACCTCAGCTCAAACTGCTGGCTCTGATTCTACAAATAATGCCATCTGCTGTCACGTTCTGTAGTTCTTTCACTGGCCTGTTTTCCCCTCAAGATGAGCCAGCACTGTGGGTTGCCTGACAGAGGCTGTGTCCTCACACTGCCTCATCAGTGAGTCTGTGTCCCAAAGCAATCCCACTCTCATGAGCATGCTGGGTGACTGGTGACCTGGTGGCCACCATCATGGATGCTTTATCTGACTGCAGTGAGATCTGGCACATTCCTGCAAGCTCTCATTACAACTGGCAATCGTCCCCAGCTGGTGATTGTTTCTGTAGGGCTGGGACTTGTTCCTTGCCAGGTATGCATAATCTCACTTTGTACCTTTAAGCATAGTCCCTCACTGGCATCTTTCTGTTGTAGAAGTTCAGTTGTTAACTTCATTTTCATCCCTGAGTGTCATTCCTAAGCATTTCTTTAGCTGTCATAATTTTGCATTTCATAGAATCATAGAGTCATTATGGTTGGAAAAGACCTTTAAAATAATCAAGTCCAACTGTTATCTAACTCTACCATGCCCACTTCTAATCCATGTCCGTGAGCACCATACCTAAATGGCTTTTAAATACATCCAAGGATGGTGATTCAGACACTTCCCTGGGCAGCCTGTTCCAGTCTTTGATAACCCTTATGGTATAGAAGTTTTTCCTAATGTCTAACCTAAACCTCCACTGGCATAACTTGACACTATTTCCTCTTGTGCTATCAGTTGTAACTTGTGAGAAGAGACCCACTCTCACCTCTCTACAACCTCCTTTCAGGTAGTCATAGAGAGTCGAGAGGTCTCCCCTCAGCCTCCTTTTCTTCAGACTAAACAACCCCAAGTCCCTCAGCTGCTTCTCATAAGATTTATTCTCAAGACACTTCACCAGCTTTGTTGCCCCTCTTTGGACCCTATCCAGCACCTCAATGTTGTTCTTATACTGCAGTGCCAAAAACTGAACACAGTACTCAAGGTACAGCCTCACCCCCTCTTTTTTTGTGTCCTCTTATGAACAACTTTCCTCCATCATCTGAGACCCTGAATTCTGACTGCAACTCATGCCTTCCTTTTGATGGCATATTTCAGAGGAGGGTTTGCCAATCAATGGACATTTTCCATTCCTATGCCAACTGCCACATCAGTGGCATTGCCCGTTGTTTGGTATGAGTCTTATTTTCCCTCATAATTTTCCGCAAAATGTTTTCTTCCATGTTCAGCTGTGAGATTGACGGCCATATGTTGCATTTGAGCTTTTTCTGCTCCTTGGCATGAAATCACTGTGTTTTTGAACCTTGGGCCAATGTCTTTAAAAAGTCTTTCAAGACCTCTCTACTGCTGAACTCCAAAACTAACTCCAAAACTAACTTTCAAAATTAACTCCAAAACTATGAAAAACATATTCCACAGGCAACAGCCACAATAACTTCTTACAGGTCTTTTCCTCTTATTCTAGCTGACTTTCAGTGCAGTCCCCTTCAGTGCAGCTCTTAAAGTTTTCTTTTCCTAGCTCTGGGATCTCAGATGTGGCTTGCAGTGATTACAGGGCTGAAGAATCTTAAAATACCTAAAATACATAGGCTTGAGTACACACACACAGTGGTGAATGAGAAAAATATTTGCTGTTTAAAGAAATCCAAAATTTGAATTACTTTATGTCTTACAGAAAAGTCCAGAGCTTCAGCTTTCCACCAGGAGGTGGATACATGGACGTATACAGAAGGTTCTGCATGCAATTTTCTCTGTAGTGCTGTTAGTGCTGTAGTTACTGTGCAGCCAGGTTTATCAAGTTAAGATCCCTAATTTTACTTCAGGTATCTGTCATGTGTTACTGAGCTGCAATTTTATTATACTGCTTCAGCCTACATATGAGGTACATTGTTTAAGAACTATGGAGTCTATTGCCAAAATTAGGTGGAGTCCACGAATCAGTAGAGTAGAGAAACAATGTTTTATGAAAACCTTTCAGAAATGAAAAATTAAATGTTCCAAAATGTGATTGTAGTAATCTTCAGTATTAGTGGGCTGAAAAATCACCGAACAGTGGAAACTCATAAAGCTTTCCAAACTTTTCAGTCCAACAGATTGTTATAACTCTTCAATGATAAGCAACCACTCTGCTTGCTTGTCACCAAACTTTTACCTGAATATTTTTTCCTCCAAACCATTGCAGAATACTATCTTTCCATAGCTCACAGTTCCCTGGTTATCCATAAATCTCAGTATGGGAATCACTGTTCTGGACACAAAATCAGACCAAAAATCATAAAACTGCAGGAAACTGCAAGAATCCCCATATGTCCTGCCTAGGATTCTGGCAAATAGAGATGCAGCTCAGATGCTATTAGCCACTCTTCCCTCATTTTGTTTAAATATATCTCACTTTCTGCTTACTTTGTCTAGCCTCCAGGTTCTCTTACAAGCTCTTCAGTCAAGCGCTCTTCTGGCACTGTGCAACGCTGAGCACAACATGAGGCTGATTGATGAGCACACCAGTGACAGGTAATGCTGGCAAACTTCTGCTGTCCATGTCAGAGCTCCACGAGGCTGTTACATTTATGTCAAAAAAAATTTGTGTTCGCTTGAACCCAATGTTTTTGCATCCATGCTTAACACTTCTCAGAGGTGGATTCACTACTGAAAATTGAGGATGGTACCTGCTTAACACAGCCAGGCCAGTATCATTTCACTGTTTCTCCTAAGCACTCCTGGGAAGGGTAAGGGAGGGATCCTTTACTCCATTTTAACAAATTCTAAGTACACTATTGCAGTTTTTCCTATTATATGCAAGTGTTTAGTGAGACGTCAATCAACGTAACTACAAAAAAAGAAAATATTTGGTTTCATTAATAACATAATTCCACTAAGCCATAATTTAGGTATCCCCACCTATTCAGTCTTACTTAGGGACTACAGACATTTTTAACAGGACAGACTTCTTCAGAAATAGGCAAATTGATGTAATCTGCAAGCAACTGAAAAATCCCACCTAATGCAAGCATGATTTTTAGCATCCATTCTGAAGAAAGGGTTGCTTGTAAAATATTCATGCAGAGAAATGAACTCAGTGTAAATCACCAGGTTATGTAATGAACATAGGCAAGAGCAAACTTGATATTACTTATATTGCAAAGGTAATGAATGCTCAGAAATAATATTTCAAAGAGTCTTCTGTGGGGTTTATTGATGCATCATAAAGAAACTAAACAAGATTGGGCCATCTTTTAAATACCTATTTTTAAATTACCTTTAAATAAAAACTTACATAGTTTGGAAATATCCCAAGTATTCCAAATTCATTTGAATCCAGAGTTATGAGATTTCCTGTTCCTGGTTCTGTCTCAGTGTGATGTGCCTGCAACTGATTTATACTCCCTCTGTACTGCATAATGAAGTGGAGGGTTGGCAGAATTTCTGCTTTTGAAAAGACGACAGAAAATAAAAAGCAACTATTTTCTAAATTCTAATTATTTCAAGTCATTTGTACAAGTGGAAATCCTTATAACGTTACTAGTACTCAGAAGGAAAACAGTCAGCTAACTTCAAATATAGACAGTATTAACTAAGCTAATGTTTCCGCAAACATTATCTTAAGGGTGTTTTCTGCCAGCTGGTGGTCACATACAACAGAGGTGGTCACTTAGCTGCGTTTCCCATCCTGCCTGAGTTGCCCCTCCATGTGTCTGACTCACACTTTCATCCAAGGCTTGCACCTCTTGCACCCACAGTCATGTTGATGTTAACAAAAGGGTAACATGTTTGGGCACAGTTGGAGCCCATTAGGTAGCTCAGTGCCCACTCCCTGTTACAGCTCTGCTCATCAGTAAAAAAATACCATCCTCCTTTCACTGTACAGAGATGCTTGGTGCCAAAATACACTCGCACATGCCTTATACTTTCAGTAACTCCACTGGCGTAGCAAAATTACACTGTAGAAAATGAGAGCAGAGCCTGGCCGCTGGCTGAGATCTCATACTGGGGCAGACGACAGCTGTGGGGTTTGAAGCATCAGGTTACTCAGAGGCCATGCTGAAAGCTAAGACAGACGAAGTACTGATTGCGATTTTTAAGTTTCTGGTTTTCATAATAAACAGACACACCTGCAACACAACACACAGTCTATACATACTGCTAATAAGCTCTCAGCACCTTACATGACTAAGATTTTAAACATGTCTTAAGAGGAAAGATGGAATAATAATTATGATCTTATGCAGGAAACAGAGCATATAATGGGATGGATACATTACTCCCCAAAAGAGTAATTATTCATCTTTTTCTACTCCTTTAAAAACAAATATTGGAAGCAAAGTGAATAGCAAAACCCCTTAGATAAAACAACAGAATTTCTATCCCTAAAGATAAAAAAAACCAAAACCAAACTATCTTTGTGTGTGTTAGTCCTCAAGGTGCTGAATGGAATATGTGATACTTGGGAGAAACAACACTGAGCTCACTGCAGACTTTGAATCTGGCTGCCTGATATCAGGCAATGACTATGAACATTTGATATTTTTCCTGTATTTCTTTAAATATTTACTTAAGTGTGCTAACCTCAAATACTAAGCCAGTATTTACAAATAAATATTTGGGAGTGTAAAATCACTGCTGTTATTAAAAAAATAAATACTGTAATGTAAACATTGGAAACACTTGCAGCTTACTTTTTTCAAAACATTGTTTAATGAGTAACTGTTAAAAATGGAAGGAATAACAAAAGTTGGTCCTTCTTAAGAAGATGACATTGCAAGACATAGTTCTTAGTTATTCATGAAGTCAGTCTGTTTTGCAGTTTGTATTACTTATGATTTGCTGAAAGTAAATAAATTTTGCATTTTAAGAAAATTGAGTTAGATTAATTAAGCCAAGGTCACCTGGATTTTCAGCAAGTTAAAATTCACAACAGATGCAGATTTAATTCTTACAATCCAGTCCTGCCTAAATCCAAACACAGATTAGCATATATAGTAACATCTATTACCATATTATGGACCTGATAGCTACCTCTCATTCTAAGGTATGGTAATCCCACACTTAGATCATATTCCCAAATTATTTTTCCATGTCAGTAATGTGTATCTCATAAATTGAGTTTTGAGTCTGGGTGGCATCACATGGTTGCAAAATCAGGGATCTATTTTTTTTAAGGGAAAAAATTGCTTTACAGATGCATTTTTATGAGTCTGTATGTCATTTCTGGCTGGGTTGGTTTAACAGAGTCACAAGAGAAGGCAAAAGCCATTAGAAACAATCCCAGTCTCCAGTTATTTTAGTAGCAGGACATTAATGAAAGGCAACCAAGAAGTCCTCATGAGACCATTGCAGCACATCACTGTAGCTTTAGTGTAAGTTTTAATTCCTTTTTACACTTGTTAAAATTGAGCACTCAAAGAAAATGTTGTCAGATCATGATAGATCCACCTCCAACTGTATATCTGGTTTGACTTAAAGACTTAAAATAATGATCCTCTGCCATATGTTCAATATAAATTGAGGTTTTTAGCAAAATATGTCTTAGATTAAGTGTATGGTATATGCCACAACACAGTTGAGTTGTTTCTCTGAAGAGAAACAGCATTGCTTCTGCTCTCCAGTTGGGAGGACTTTCCCTTCAGGCTAAATGAGACAGCAAATTAGGGGTGGGCCCTTCAGTGTGGTCTTTCACAAGTGGAAGGTGCTGCACCACTAACCAGGGAGTTTTCCCACTAGGGAGGTGTAATAAGTCTGGACAAAAAACACTTGAAAATACTTAATTCGGTTGTACTGATGAAGCTGCAGGCTGCTCCACTCCTGTGTGAAAGGGGAGGTCTGGACACATCTTGAAATGTGCTTATCAAAGAAGAGAAAAAGCTGACATTTACTCACATAAATACATATGAACACATGTGGCATATAAAATTGCTATGAAAATAGTATTTTGGTAATAATTCTACTAATGAACACTACTTGGGATCTGAAATTTTTATATATATGTAACAATTGTTTACAATATTTGTAAAACCAAATAAATTATAATAGTTTTTAATGAGCTATCATATAAAATTATACTTAGGTGATTTTGGAAAAGCATGTTAATTCCTGTAGTTTGTCATGGCTTCAAAGGAAAGATTGCTTGCATGTTTAATGCTATTTCCTGTATTTTTGAAAACTAACAACATTTATTACTTAAAATATCATGATGTATATTCTCTAAACACTTCTGGAACTCATTTTTCCAATTGTTGCTATGCTTATTTCTAACATGATGCCAAGGTACAATTACCTAAAAGACTTTCATTTTAATTAATTAAGATATATCCTCTGACAGCCTTAGATAGCTGAATCAGCTCTCTAGAGTAATTCCAAGTGATTGCAGTGAAACCAACTGGCAAGAGCAGGGCAGATCAAGTGCAGTATCCTGTCTCTGTCATCCAAAAAAAGATTCCTTTTGTGACTTCAGTTTGTTTTAATGAGAAGTCTCTTCCACTTTCTGTGTGCAAACATGAACAGTGTCGTAATCTGGAGCCATATCATCATACCAGGAGCAAGCTGTTGTGGTAATCAATGATGCTTTGATTGAGCAGGGGAGTGGTGGGTCTAGAAAACTACAGGCAAGGTGCATTAGTGCATCTCATCTGGTGACCCAAGCAACATCAGAGGCCTCTGAGAGGGCATTAAACAGACTTATGGCACTCTGAGAAGCACAGCCTTACCCTAAGAATAGCTGTGACAGCACAGATATATGAAGAGTATTTGTGTCGATTGAAAATGACACATGTGTGTGTCGTATGTGGTTGTGGTGGTGAAGGCTGAGTGAGGTTATTCTTTCACACATGCAGGTTACTGTAAAAAGGAGTACCTCCAAAATGCCTATATATACTCTTAATTTCGCATTGTCAACGTGCAAGGCAGTTGTAAATTTTAACGGTAAAATCATGGGGGACATGAAAGATAAGAAAAAAATTTAAAAGAGTACATCATGCTTCTGATGAATCTGTCCATTTAAAATCTACATGTAACTAGAACAAAAATTATTCAGCATTTCTGTGGCTATTAGAGGAGTCCTGACACATTAGATATGAAATAGTGTCTGCAATTCTGTTTCTAAGAGCATTGTGTTACTTCAGGTTATCTGAGGATAGCAAATATCTCAGCATGTGATGCTATGCAAGGTGACATAAGACATCCTCATCACACCGCACAAAAAGCACAAAGAAACCAGGTTTTGTCCTTTTTTCGGTTTGCTTTTAAAGTGAGTGGGAAAATGATAGGCTCCAAAGATGACTCAGAACAACTCTTATCCTTGTATGAACCCTTCCTTCCCTCTTCCCTAGCCTCCAGCTCATAACTGTTTCTCCAGCACAATGAACAGAAAGAGGCATCCTGTTTCAGGCAGCATAAATATCTGCTACAGAGAAGATTATAATGGATTTTCACAATTTAAAGATAAAATATGTAAAAAACAGAAGGCAAAAGTTTAGTTATTAATCCTGATTCCTGGCAAGGTATTCCTTTATTAAAATAGACACCAATTGCTTGAGTTAATGTTATTAACCATCATCACACTGGCATCACTACTACTAAGACTTTATAATGCATCTCAATTGCTGTGCATCATAACTGTGTGTTCTACTTTATAGGCAAATCAAAGACAATGTCCCTGTCTTGGAGAGTTTACGATCCCGAGAAGGGTTGGGAAGGTCCTGCAAACAATTATTTCCAGATGAAATTCTTCCAGAATCATATATCAGGCATTCTATGTAGATCCTAGAAAAGGTAACTTGGATGTGAAATGATAATAAATAAAAATTCATTTGTTTGTTTTGCTAGACCCTTACAATCTTTGGGACCTTTCTTCTTTTTTTATTTTTTTTTAAGTTTCTGTGGCCGAGGAGGAGAACAGAGAATTGTTTATTGATTTGGTTGATGAATTGCGTATTTAGAGGAAGGCTTAGAGGAAGCTCTGAAGAGAAAGAGCAGATGGAAGATATGGACTGAGGGTGAACCTGCTCAGGAGAGAAGTAGAAGAGGGGATGGTGGGGTGGGCAGAATGGAGACATCAATTGGCACAGAGAGATGAAACACAACAAGGAGAAAAGCAGGCAGAAGTGATGCAGTGCAGGTCACAGATGAGACATGAAATTAGAATTCAATGTGAAAAGCTAAAGAAAGGTACTGACAGGAGATGAAAAGGGCCAGCCAGAGATGGAACACATGGTTCCAAGCGATTCAGATGGAAAGACTGAAGTGCGACAAAGCAAGAGGCCTGGTAACTGTAGGTTGTCAAAGTAAAGGAATGAAGTAATAAGGCTTTGGCACTGAGGGAATAAAAATAATAATGAGTACAGAAAGGAATCAGCTGGTCCCAGAGGGCACAGGGAAGGGGAGGACAGCAAGGCCAGTGCAGCCACCTGTAGCTACTTGAGAGAGAAGAGGTCCAGCCTCATGCACACCCAGTTCTCACACTGACACCAGCGGCCACTGGGCCAAAGCCAAAATGTGAAGGGGCAAAAGGGCCAGGAACAGGTCACAGAACGAAACAGAAAAGAGCTGAAAGATGTCAACATGGCCCTCATGTCTGTTGGCAGTGTGATCTGAAATGAAGGTTGCAGTCAGCAGAGGATAGTGGCCACCTGTCACCCAAAGCAAGCTGCAGACCCAGGTGGGCACACAGGCTGCTGAGGGGATGAAGGTAATCAAATGTAGATGTGAGATTCACAGAAGAGAAGGAGTCTAATAAGAGATCCTCTAAATGGGTCAGTGGGAGGGCATAATTCAGAGCTGGACACTTTTCACTACTCTCATTTGATGTTGGGGCAGAGACCCTAAATACAGTCAGTCCTTTAGGGGCTGGCATATGAAATTGAAGAGGGAACTTTTTTCAGCCATACCCACAGCCCAGCAGCCAGAGACCTATAGGAACAAGGATGAGGGAAGTAGACAGAGGGGATTCCACGTAATTTGTTCTATTGCTCTGTGAAATGACTAGATGAAAGGTATCAGCAGAGACAAAACATGTCACTGTGGATGAAAGTAGAAACATTTCCGCACTAGCATCTAGAGGGATAGACCTGTGAGTATTTGAGATGACAACTGCACTAACTGCAGGTCTTTGATTTTAAGATACCTGCTTTTGGCCAAAGACACATGATAAAAATTAAAAGTTCACAGAGATGTTCTAACGTAGTCCATCAAAAACACCACCACCTGAGAATATCAATGCTGATGATAGCCAGAATAGAAATTCACTTTCAGCTTATTGACATAATTTTTTAATGCCTTGAATATAAACGCTGAACCAGCATATAGAATTAGCAGTAGAAAGAAATCACTACCACGTTGAGCAGCTCCTTCACCTCTGTGTGCCTAAGGCATTACGATAATGACTTCCTTTGTAAACTATTGTGAGGTTATTTCCTACAGAAAAAAAACAGATATGTAAGTGTCATGTATTATTATAATACTGATGATGGACAGCGGCCTTTTGTTTCATAGAGAGAGGAATCATTACTCAAGAAGATTTTTTTTTTAGGAACTTGCAGATGTTTAGTTAGTAATTTTAATTTATCACTTGTCTCTAAGAAAGGTGAATGTGAGTACCTTGGAACAATAAAGACAGACAGAAATCAAATTTATGAACTAGCCCCCTTTACAGTTTATAAGACTCTGGCTTGCTGCCTCTTTTATGCAAGGGATCAAGCATAGTATAATTCATATCCTATGCCATAAATCTCACTGGGCCACAAGAGGGAGCAGCTATCAGAGGTGCAGGCAGACAGGGAAAAAGAAAAAACCAAAACTCTCCAGTTAACAAAAATAATCACAGGGGAGATCCTCAGTCTCAGAAAAGAACAAAGAAAGAGTGGCACTCTCACAGCCAGCTGGGGGGCATTACAGATTTTGTAGCACATAACCAGCAGGCTCAGCCTTCATGATGAAGTGGACAGCAGGTAGGTATTTGCTCTTCACAAATGTCTGCATTTAATAGGTATTCCTGTGTTCATTTCCAAACCTTTTCCTAGGCTACACTTAACACTTTCATGTAGTGGAAAACAGAAGTTGCAGGTTTAACACCTCAAGTCAGGTAAGTGTAGGGTCACCTCTCTGAAAATTAAGTACTCTTTTGGAGAACAATGGCAGGTCAAGACAAAATTATAAAACATAAGTGACAAATGAGGATTCAGACCATATTTCCAAGCTACTTGATTATTTCAGCACCTTCTATAACACCTGTACTTCAAGGTTGTTTTTCCACCTTTTTGAAAAAACAAAAAAAAGCAAAACTCCAAAACCAGCAAGAAACCCTATAAACAAATACAAGTCCCCTCCCTGGCTTTCTCTAACTTTTGCAAAGGAATGTGTTCACTTAAGCAAATTGCTGTGAATTGAAGCCTATTGCAGTGGAACTTACCTCTATCAGGAGCCATTAATACAGAAAGCTGGATTTTCTGCATCAGGTGAACCTGCACAGCCCGGCAGGCCACTGCTCCCCCTCCTCTGCTGCACAATCACACACTGAAGCAACATTTCTGGGTCAGACAGGTAAAGGCACTGTGTTGTGCAGTATCTTGAGGGCCACACGCTTATCAGGTATAAGCAGATATTAGTGGCACACATCTTTGCTGGCACAGACACTTCTAATGGAATGGAGTTACAACACTTTTAAAAGTGGTGTTACTGCTTAATCTTAATTTGGTTTATAATGTGGTTTCAGGTGGAATTTCCTCTCTTTCTGGACAGCAGCTTTCTTCAGAACACATCAGAATTCCATCAGAAACATTTTTGTTTCCTTGAATACTCACAAAGCACAGTGAAGACTCTGGAGGACATTTGCCTCTTAAAATGTCACATCAGTGTATCTGCAAACAGCCTGACCATGTGTTGGACTGGTGTTCCTGCCTATCACATGGCTGTGAAGTCTGACTTTGCACTAGAGCACAGTCTCCTAACCACCCATGTTCACCCACATGTCAGTGAGCTAAGGGGCACTACTTTTGCCTTTGGTCCCTGACTCCTTTGGAAAAAGGCACCCGAATGGTAGAAGTAACCAATGTGCACTGCCATTCCACGCCTACATGCAGAGCAAATCTTACTGCTGCACCTGAAAGAAACACCAAAGCCTGGGTAGTACAGATCCAGCCAAAAGGCACTGATTCAGCTGAAGAATTCAAGTTCACATCAGGTGTTGAAACCAATGGTGGTGTCTAAAGACTCAGTTATAATTTCCTGGATCCCCTGTGGTCTATTTATGGAATTGGGAAGGAGAAAGGTGACAAAGACGTAACACTGCAGCTTATGATCCCTTTAGGATCCTTGTTCCCAAAGCAGCAGTTCTAACTTCCGCCACACACTGTAGGTAGGTTTTGGTGTCTAAAAGAGACACTTTCCTGATGTGAAATGCTAGGAGAGCAATGTCTAAGGTATGCAGGTGCATGACTCCCAGCTGCAACCAACCACGGTTTTCAGCTGTGGCCCCTGTCTTGGAAGCAGGCAGCAAGGCTTCAAGGAGGAAAGTTTTTCCCTATGCCCTGTTGCATGCTCAACTAGATTTAATGGTCCCAAGAGCAAGAACTTACTTAAAGGCAGAGAGGGCAGCTTTCAAATTCTCTTTTGGCTTGATTCAGAGGACTTGGATTCAGGTCTCCCATTCCTCAGGCTATACCCAGATGAGCTTTTCTTCTCTTTAAGCTATATAAATCCCTTTGTATAAATAATTAAGTGTTCTTTGAGCCAGACAGGGGAATGGAAAATGTAAGGGAGTGATTCTCCAGCCTGTTAGTTAGCATGCTCATCTGGGATGTGGGTAAGTCAGGTCCAAACCACTGCTGCAATGACTGGTTAATTATTCATACAGAACAGAATAGCTTCTATGGGAGAGAGGCAGGGCAATTATCCAACAGATTGGCAGTGGATCTGCTCTCCTGGGATGTGGGAGAGCTGAGTTCAACTCCCACTCTAAATCAGGTGAAGGAAATTTTGAGAATGGCCTGTTACTTTCTAAGTTAGTTCTAACAATTCGGCTGTTGAGTGGAGTGCATGCACACAGATAATTCTGGTGAACTCCAAAATCTCCTCCCCTTGATACGATTTCTCTCCTACCATAAAAACTCATGTGCCAAGTATATAGTTCCAAAAAAATAGGTTGTGCATCAAGCAAATTATCTAGATTTCCTTTACAGTAGTAGGAAAATAAGATCAAGGACATTTTCTGAATGCAGTTCATCTCACTAGTAAAAAATCAGTGTGATAATTTCTTCTCCAGAAGTTTTAGATGACTCTAAATGGGCCTAGATGTTCAGTTTGGATGTAGATTTATGTCTAGGAGGAGACAGCTGAGAGGAGCCACACTCAGGTTTCCGTGACACACCCTGCATCCTGATGCAGCCAGTCATGCAGCAATAGGATGGCCCTGATGCTCAGCACTAAGCAGCAGCAGAGCCTCCTCTGGGGCCATGAAAGCCCCAGGCTTCGCTAAGTGACACATGCTCTCCTTTCAGTGCTCTCTCCATTAACATCTAAAATTGTTCCTTCCTCTTTGTTCCCTTACTTCAGTGTTTTGCTTTTTTAACCATGCTTGAAATATCTATGTGTGCTATCACAATAGCTGCTGTATTTTCTAGGGCTTACACCTAGAACTATAAAACAGTGTCAGCCTGCAAAGAGATGTTATAACTGAGCTACATGCTTTGGTTTTAATCAGATTGTAAATTCCAAACACTGGGAGGTCCTAATTTATATGGCAATGTCAGTTAATGGAAGGGCATAGTCCCTCCTTGGTGCTTGTGTTAAAAAATACGAGTAAAATCATTGAGTGATAGTGTGCATATGCCACTGACATTGTCAGGGATCTGATCCACCCAATATGCTTGTGGCAGCTCTCTCAGTGAGACTAGCTCAATGCCCTCCAGATGTGGAAGCCACAAATAAGTAGAATGAATTTTTTTTCTAGGTTGTTTTCAAATTAAACAAGCAATAAAGTTGCATGACTCTGTAGCCTGACTCTGTAGCCTGCATCATGTCTTTAAATGTGGTATTAGAATGTCATTGTCATCTCACAGCAGATGAGGCAGGGATTCCTCCTCACAGTAAAGCTTCCTAGGGAAGCACACTAGGGAGAACATTTTGGCAGGAAAATCCTTGCTCAGTAATGTAATCCAAATGTAGAGGTATCGCAGACTGAGGAGCAGAGGAAATGCTTGAATCTTACCTGTGACAATATGGGCATATGACCTGGGTCAAAAAACACACTGGGCTATAGGTTGTCATCTGATTTCCAAGAGACAGCACACATGTAGCTAGAGGGTCTAATGGGAAGGAGTAGAAAGGCTACTCTGAAGTGCAAAATGTTGCTTAGGAAGCACTCAAATCTGAGAAGATAATCCAGAAAACCCACACTCCAGTACCTGCGAAGCTTCTCTGACCTTTGAGTAATACCAACTTATCTGTCCTAAAATGTGCATGTCCAGTTGTCTGTGTGCATGGGATCTCAGTTCTGGCTATACAGTGGGTATGCAGGCTGTACACTTCTGCTGCAGAGGTTAAAACTCCTTTCTGGCGCTTCTCTGCACCACAGTCTAAGAGATGGGCCTCTCTTTTCACAGGCTGCACATGAGTATCTCATTCTCTGCTCCAGTGAACAAACTTGAAGGCTACTAAAAGACAGCAGGCAGTAGCTTTGGTGGCTGCATTTTAAAGGGGCCTGGCTCAGTTTGGCAGCCAAAGGCTCTGAATCCCGAGTAATGAAAGTGCCATGGTCCAGTAAGTATCAACAGCTTAGACACAAGTTTGCTCCACACTTGATCCTCCATGAGGACTTTCTCAGTGTATGTGTCATTGTGACACAGTCTCCTGCAATGCCTCACT
>NW_010159984.1:30964-40407 GCF_000695765.1 Mesitornis unicolor
CTGACCCTATGCTTTCATTGTGGGTCTCTGATTCACCCTGCTAGGACAACAGGCTTAACTTTCAGGAGCCATGAAAGAGCTGCCTTACCTTGCCTTTCGTGATTTTTCTTCATCCATACCATGCAAAAAAGCATGGAGCAGATCTATGTCTCTGATCTTATCACTTGTGCTTGGGATCCCACACAGCAATGCACACTTCCTCAGAGACTAACATAGAAAGAGATATTATAGCAACTTCATTTCCTTCTTTTGTACATTATTTCCCTCGCAAATTGTACAAGTAGTAGAAGGGCACAATACATACTTTTTTGCTTTGAAGCTGTATAAAATGAGCTGCACAGCAGATGTGTTCAGGAAACAGTTTGCAACTTTGTTTAACCTACAAATTTATGAACACTGCTACACAATTTCTGTGCCAATAGATAGTTAACGTGAAAATGGACTACACAAATGCAGGAGTATGTGTACTTGATTTGTAGAATTAGTAACATCTCTTCTCCTGTATGAAACTGAACACATTCAATTATCAGTATAATTACAGGGTAATTCCCTCTTCCACATCATGTGATTTTATTTTAGATTTGAACAATATACATGTATGCTTTGTCTGGTTTTTAATAACTACCATATTGCTCATCCATTCTGTTAGTTGTATAACTTCATTTAACATTCCCCATCTCCACATGGTTCTCAATTTTTTGGGTTTTTTTTTCAAGTTTCCTATTGAAGGGAATTGTTGCTCACTGGTGGCAATTATATCGCTTTCAACTCAGAGCTGATTTCCAAGTGCTGTTTTTTCAAGCAGGTATGAATTACCTCTAAAAGTATCCCTGTATAGATGAAGTATCTATTTTTACATGGAGTGCACTAAGCTGGAATTGTGCATGGCGGGATGTTATCATTGTGTTACATTGTTCACAGCTTTTTACTCCATTCACTCCATTCCCTGCCCTCTAAAAAGAGAGAAGGGGCTCTCTGTGTTTCCCAGCTCTGTTCTGAAGGTGTCCTCTGTGGGACCTACTTTTGAGTAGATCTGTCAGTGGATATCACCCCAAAACACCTGCTCTCAAGTACCATTGATTAATTTTTGCCCAGAGAAACTTGCTAGCCCACAAGGAGATTTATTTTGAAAATTCATCCTGCCGTTACTCATAAAGCTTGCTGCACTGTAGTCTGAGCTACTTGCCATGGTCATGGCTGAAATCATATTCATATATAACACTTAATATTTGCTTTGCAGGGATTCACCTAGCAGGTGTTAGTGAAGGCAAACCCACTAATGGAGATGTTACTCTCACCATCCACTTAGAGGGGAATGGTTCTAGCATTACATGTATATTTCTCACTGTGGTTTCTTTTCTGAAGGCAAGACTATGAAAAGAGTGACTGACAAACGTTTTCTCATAACATCAACATGGCTTATCCCTCTGTGCACAAAACCTGCTTTGGTTTCTTCTTTGGTCAAAAGGCAGCCTTTCCCATATGTTCTGTATTCAGTGTGGCACTCTGATAGTTGTCCTTCTTTTATCTATTTTGCATCATTTTCCCTGCTTCCCTGGAAGAAGTCCATTTTTCACAAATAATCCATGAATACAGATTGCACCAGAGAATGAAGTATTGCTCACAGCCATGCCTGAAGTAATTCAGTCAGCCACAGCAAAGAAGTTAAGCAGTGAAATTTATTTCACTTCTGGCGCCACACTGAGTAATGCACTCAAAAATATATTTGCAAGAAACAGCAGCAGCTTTATTGAATCTACTAAGTTATGAGCAATTCTGCACATGTTAGTAGACATTGCCATTTATAATGATAAATAATTATGCACACACAGAGCCTACACCAATGCAGATATCTGGAACTCACAAAACTGCTGTTTCTTCTTTACTCATGAGTGAGAGATTTCTGGCTGCTTGCTCATACTACTAAAAAAGATAGCAGTCAAGCAGAAAAACAGTGCAAACTTGCAAGAAAAATAACTGTGCCTCCTCTGAAGACAGTAGATTACTGCAGGACTTCATTTGCTCAAACCAGTGCTATTTTTAGGCAAATATTAATCTTGAGGTGATAACATCTACCATGCAATGCCAAACAACTTTGAAGCTAAGTTCATCATCCATCTACACTGCTTTCCCGCTGCACCTTTTGATCCAGTTTGGGGCCACTCAATTACTTTACTCAGGGAAAAACCTCACATGTACACTAAGTATTAAAACATACTCTAGGATATGCTGTCCTGCACTGTGGCTGAGCCTCAGAAGCATCTGCCCAGCCAGTTACCTCCATGTGTCCCACCTGCTGCTGTGACACTGCCATGACCTGGGGAAGCAGAAAGACACTTCCTGCATGGACCATAGTGTGTGGTAGGAGCTTGCACTTAGGCTGTGCTTATGTGCTGTCCACCAGGACATTATGAGGATACAGAGCAGGACTTGGGAACGCTTCATGCCTTTTCGAGGTTCAGGTAAAATCAGGCATAGGGAACAAGATCCAAAGCTAAGCAAGAAAAAACACATTACCTTTGCTTTCTGGACATATATCCTCTCCATCTTCACCAACAAAAATCCCTGGAATTTATGTTGTATTACTATGAATAAAAAAATATTCCCTGCCGTATGCACAACTTTCAAACCAACCTATCATTTTTTGCTAGGGTAGAGAGTATTAGCAGTAAGCCAAGATGGAGATCCCTGACATGTCCCCAGGGCTCTGCTGATTTCATGTGTACGCGCACGCACACACACACACACACACTCCCTGGAGGCCACTCAAACTCAGTCTGGTGGTAAACAATAACAGGAGATCCACCTACTTCATCTTTCAATGCAAAACACATTAGGAGTGATTCAATTTCCAGACACAAAAATCACATAATTACTTCTACCTATTCAGAAATTTGTGATTGAGTCATTGAAAACAACAGAGTGCTGTCCTTGGCAAATCAGCACAAGACGTCTTAAAAGTAATTGTATTATTTTATTACTGTTCAAGTTATGTAGAAAGAACTTCAACCTGAAAAATGAAACATTCAAAAGTTGCTGAATTTAGAATTATTATGATTGCTTGTGACAATCCAGCCATTAACTCCATGACCAATACCTTTTTCCACATTCACATCCTGAGGAACATTTTGATGAAGAGGGAAGAAGGTCTGACCACAGAAAAGTAACAAAAAATTAAGAATATTATTCATCTGTTATTAGAATGTTACTCTGTTATTGCAGTATTACTCACCTATTGTTAGCCTATTACTAGAGATGCTGAAGCCAGATACTAAGGTTTCTCAGGAGGCAATGGAAAATTGAAATCAGTTTGCTTATATTTTATATAATCTCTGTTCAACATGAGCAGACCTGAATTTGTTCTCACTGAACCTTTCTCCTCAGGAATTTCTTCAGGTGTCACAATGACACACTGACATTTTGTGCAAGGAATTTAGCAGGCCTTCAGTGCACAGGGAGACTGAAAGGTTTATGTATTCTATGCAGCCGGTTATCACAACTGACAACATTTCTGATTGGTTGAAAATAATTTTCTGATTATATTAAAAAATCAGGGCTACATTGTAAACCCTGGTCAAGTGTACATCTAGGATTTGAGGCTTGGTTCACTATCAGTCCAGAAAAATATCAAAAGGATGCAAGGAGAGGGGGAGTGATTTGAAACAGTCATGGCCAGACAGAACAAATTGTCTTCATTAAAGATTTCTCTAAATCTACAACTGACATAGAAAAATATCAGCTCAAATGGGCCTTGTGGGGGCAAAAGTCTCATTTGCTTCAGCAACTGCCTCTTAATATAAACCATTTCCACACATGGACCTCACTCTCTACATCTGTGTTTTTAATACCTTGCCGTTTGCACTTATGTTCCTTAAGGCAAAACTCTGCTTTTGGTTACACAAGTGGAAATGCAGTAGCTTTTCTCTGCGTTAACATTAGCATAGTGAAGAGCAAAACTTGACCTAAAACTCTGAAACAATTTTTATACTTATTTTTACTGGTGTGTCAGCAAAGTATAACAAATACCCTGCCAGCAGTCAGGTAAGTGGTATTTTCAAAATTCTCATGGAAAGAACAAGAATACAAAGCCTGTTCTGAAAGGGATTGTTTCCAGCGCTGTAACCAATTTCACGGTTGATAACACACACATCTACCAGCAGATAAGCAAAGAAAATATGCTTGTGTGATTAACTACATCTCTGATGTGCTCCACAGTGCATGAGTTGCACTTTTCTCTTAACTCTAGGGCTACTTAGCAATGCTGTTCCCATTGGATTTGACAAATTTGTATTAGCTTATTGTGAACAGGTCTTGTATGCAACTAAGCATTCCAGAACATAGGATGTCAGAAGTGATGCCTGAAAATCCAGTGGGAGACTATCCAAGCATTTAAAAAAAAACATTGCTCTCCTATGTTCTTAATCTGGAGTCATCCCTAAGTGAAGTGGGGCCATCATAAGCAAAGTTTTGGCCACCCAGCTCACAACAAGAAACTTTCCAACACCATGTAGGTCCTGGTGCTTATACATGACATCTAAATTGTTTCAGTCACTTCTGACACAATGCAGAAGTGGCCCTTAGGAACATTGCCCAGGATCTTCTCAAGTCTTCTCTTGAAGAACTTCAAGAACATCATATACAGTATTTATTTTTTGTTCTAACTTTTAATTTAACTTTAAATAGTAGATTTTGCATAAAGTTACATAAAATTTTATTCCTCAGGGAAATTGTCTTCCATCTCTTTTTCTCTTCTGTTAATTTGCATATATCTCCACCACATAATGTAAAACAAAGCTATCAGTAAAATTGTGGAAGTGACAATAAAAAGAAAGCAAACATCCTTACGAATCCAATGTAAGAATGTTTTGCAAAGAAAGGGAGGAAGTTTATCTGAACATATTCTGGTTTAAGCCATTTTCCAATTACAATAACTTCAGATAATTTCTGGGTTTATATTATTTATTTATTAATGGATATTTTCTGTGAGGCTGAAATTGCTCTTACTGAAGAGCCCAAAGAACAAAAGATCAGAAAATCCATGCTACATCCCACCATTTACATTCCTTTGGCCAAGGATAGTGGTAAATGATATGAAAAGAGCTGACAAATGTATTTCTCACAAATAATGTCATTCTCTGAATACACAAACTGGACTCTACATGAGCAGCTTCCACTGAGAAAAACAAACTGTTAGTATTTGTTTCTGCTGGATGAAACTACATTTAGAATTTGTTGTCTTTTTTAACATTACATTTTGGAAAATATACAAGCAATGTTTTGATAACTGAGGCTAATTATTCCTAATGTAGAGCCAGCTATGCAAGCCAGCTAGTTTTTTGCTGATAAAGCCAATTTTGTTCATGAAGGTTAATGTGTACAATAACAGCAAAAGTGCCTGTTAGTGGTTTAAGTTGCATTCAACAGCTCATTGTCAGTGGTACAGCCTTACCACAAGTGTTGTCTACTCACTTGTGGACACTATAACTCTCCTAATTGCCCAGCACAGGCTTCCTACCGCCAAGATAACACCAGTGGCGCACTCCAGGGAAATCACTGCTTTTCTGGAACACTTTCCTCACATAAAGCAGTGAGGTCCCTGGTGCTGCTCTCTGCTGCAGCAATACAGTGCTAAACAAGAAAAATATGAAGTAGACCTATACTGACGATCTAAGAAAATATATTTCAGTAACTAGCTCATGAGCAACAGTCATAACTGTCTGTCATTGCAAGAAGTATGATGGATAACTGATTTTATGATTGTGCAGGATGAGGGAGGAATCTGAACAAAGTCCTGAGATGTCCTGGATATTCCCTATTTTAGGTTAAAGTCAGGTTTTCTTACCATGATGATCAACGCAATATATGCAAAAATAGCTTGTCTTTTTTGAATCATCTTTCAAAACCAAATAATAAGACATTGACTATATTAAATTACTTAGATCAACACACAAGATGCTATTGGGTGAAACAAGGTGGATCATAGCAGTTCAGAAAATATTTAGGCAGAAAGGCTATGTGCACTGTAACCAGTTGAAACAAGAGAAGGAGACTAGAGAAGCAGAATAGGTCACATGCATGAAAGATCACAGTCTTATTGCTGTGTTTTTGTCAGAGATAGCACCTTTCAAAAGCATAAGCCCATCTTCTGCAAGATTTTTAGGCAACTCACTTTTAAAAGGGTGTGGGTATACAGGTACCTTTGTACCAGATGCCCTCCTTGTACAGTTTTAGAGTATTGGTTTACTTTTAATACCTAGAGAGGAGTGCTGCTTGCTGAATATCTCATTATCAGCTTAGTGCAACCCAGTAACTCTTCACTGCAATTTCTTCCCAGTCAGGCACTGCTCCACACTAAATCTATTTGAAGTTGAGACTAACAAAGCAGCACTCCAGAGGAGTATTTGCCTGTTTAAATACACACTGTGATTAGTATCTTTCCGTGCTGTCTCAAGAAACACGGCAATATGTACCGAAAGATCAAAAACTGTTCACACTGCACTTGATATATTCAGACACTGTACTGATGGCAAGGTATGAGAAATAAAGACAAGTACATTTTTTTCCAAGAAGGTGAGATTTATTGTAAGGTACACTTAGAAAAACTTTTGTCTGCAGAAGATTTACTATTTCTGTTGGCTCTCCCTGACCTAAACTGTTTAACAAAGTAAAACAGAAAGTGGAAAGACTATTATCCCTATCTTCAGGGTTAAGTGAAGTTCACTGTCCATTATTCCTGCAAATATTTCCAGTTAATGACACAGAGGCTGAGAAATACATTTGATTCTGGGAATGAAAGAGTGAAACATATAACTAGCTGCCTCAGCAGATGGGTAGGGGAGCAATGCTTCTAATAGGTCTTGTTTTGGCCCAGGGGAGGTTGGCAATCACTTTTCTGACTGGATGCAGTATTGAGGGCACCTGGGAGATGAGTCTCTGATAAATGGATTTATGCAGTTTGTCAAACAAGTACATTTGTGAGCAGCACTTTTGTGCTTATTCCCAGAAAATAATCACAAAGATCTCTAGTTGTTGTGAGCCATCTCTCATGTTTTATAAAGATATACAGGTGTACGAAATATTCCTTTAATTCTGAAGTAAATGTTGTACACCATCTTCTGTGTATAGAAGTTTAACTGTCCTCTTCTCTCTCTCTATTCTCTGTGCTCTTTCCCCACCTCCCTTTGTTCCAATTACTCTACCATTTCTAGAGGATTTCTTGTCATTTCAGAGATGCATTTTGAAAGTTCCTTACATTTTCTGTATATTATGTCTTACTTTTTAGTACTCATCTTACAGGCTTCACAGAGTCCAAGTAACATTTAAAGACAGCTGTCACTCAGAAGTTTCACTTTACAGATTGTAATGAGACTTTGCATTTTGTTTCCCCAGAGTTATTAAACAAGATATTTTGAATTCCCTGAGAATCAGAAATATAAAACTACTTAAACTAATATTGTCTCTACAAATGCATTTGCTACTTAATTTCAAAATAATTAGTTGATGCAGAATTATTTTGTGACTGTTCTATCACTTGTTTTGTTTTCCTTTGCTTCATGCTTGTCATATTTTCAGAGTAACAAAAAACTCTTTTAAATTTTGTTTTAAAATATACAGTATATATAACACTGTCTGAGCCATTTTGTCTTATCCTCAGATCAAAGTATCTCCAGTTCATGCAGTAACAGTAAATTTTGGCACTGATATTTTGATATATAGAATAAGAAGATAAGCATCAGGTGCACTAGCAGGAGAAACAGCTGTTTTCAGTATCTTTGAATACTTTACTGTAGGACACCAAAAACCAACACAACAACATCTGCAAACTGACCATGCCTGTAATATTCTGTTTTCTAGGTTCTAATCTACAGCACATCTTCACCGCAGATGATCACAAGCAACTCAAGTTCAAAAATTATTTCAGAAGGCATGCTCCAACTGCATTTAAAATGTTAACATCTGCTAAAGCAAATCTGATAGGATTGAGATAAAAGGACAAAATTCACAATACGAATTATTTTTTGAGATTATTCATGTAGTTACTTATATATCAGGGTTCCTTTGTCATGCTTCTAACAAAACATTTGCTGGAAACTTAAGTCAAAGACTAAAAAATAAAAAAATAGAAGGAATTCAAGTGTGTGAATCACTTCCTATTGTCTACCAGAAGAAATCTTGGTTTCCTGGTCCTGTAGGTCAATTAACACTGGTTTTGTAGCCTTGAAACTATTGTTATCCATGCACTTGGGCATTTCTTTCTGAACCATTGACTGTTGAAAACAGGGAATGTGTTCTCTCATCTTAAGGTAAGTGAAAAATGACACACATAAATGAGAGATACACAACGTAGCTAAAATTTAAATAAACAAGTATTTATTTTCCTTTTTAACTATGGTCTTGTTCTTGGATTGTATCATCAGTGTTTCAAGTGAAAGTATCTCAAAGGTACAATTAATTTAAAAGATTTGTTCAAACTCAACTGAAGAAAAGCATGTCATGTTATGGCTTCAGCTAGAAGCCTTCAAAGGGAAAATAAAGTATTTTTTTCCCCTAGCGCATTTTACAGGATATGTATTCTGTTTGGGAGGGTTGTCTTTTCCATTTGTCTCCCATATTGGTGTCAGGTGGAGTCTGCAGTAAAGTCTGGGCTGGTACTCTCAAGTAGCATAGAGAATGCATTTTCTTTTTGCTGCTTGCCATCAGATTTTGACTATGTGCCATCATTTCAGATCCAGCAGAAACTATCAGGTTATTACAAATCAAATATCATGGTGGGAGTTTGTTACAGACCACCTAACCAGGATGAAGAAATAGATAAAATATTCCACAGGCAGCTGGGAGAAGCCTCATGTTCGCTTCCCCTTGTACTTGTAGGGGACTTCAACTTCCTGGATATCTGCTGGAAATACAACACAGCAGAGAGGGAACAGTCCTGGAGGTTCCTGCAGCTTGTGGAAGATAACTTCCTGACACAGCTGGTGAAGGAGCCGACAAGGGAAGGTGCCCTGCTGGCCCTGCTGTTTGCAAACAGAGAAGGTCTTGTGGGGGATGTGATGGCTGGAGGCTGTCTTGGGCATGGTGTTCATGAAATGACAGTTTTCTATCCTTGGAGAAGCAAGGAGTGGGGCTAGCAAAACTGCCACTTTGGACTTCTGGCAGACAGACGTTGGCCTGTTTAGGGACCTCGTTGGCAGAGTTCCCTGGGAGGCAGTGCTGAAGGGCAAAGGAGTCCAGGAAGGCTGGACACTCTTCAAGAAGGAACTCTTAAAGGCGCAGGAACAGGCCGTCCCCGTGAGTCAGAAAATGAGCCAGTGCGAAAGAAGACCAGCCTGGCTGAACAGAGAGCTCTGGCTGGAGCTCAGGAAATAGCAGAGAGTTTATGATCTATGGAAGAAGGGGCAGGCAATTTAGAAGAAGTACAAGGCTACTGTGAGGCTGTGCAGGGA
>NW_010159985.1:0-2820 GCF_000695765.1 Mesitornis unicolor
CCAAAAACGCCCTCACAGAAAACCCAATACAAGACAACATGTGTTTACTTATCTAGTAGTGTTTTATTATCTTTAATAATAGGAACTCACAGTGTCTGCAGCTTATAAATGAGAATTTTCAAGTATCAATACAGCAACTCAGGAGCGTTTCTCATAATCATTTAGTAAGCCAATGTCTAACATATGCATAAATGCAGTTTTGTGACAAATCACCTGTTAGATTTCAGCTGACAGCTTGTCATATATTAATCATAAATAACTGCAATGTATGACTATCATAATGTATGCAACAAAACCAAAAAAAGGCAGAGACAACTACAAAGTAACCTTTCTGGTCCCTTCCCTCCTTGCCCTACCTTCCTGATCTTGCTGTGTAGTAACTCAATGTCTACTGGTTCCAGTTGTTAATAATATGTCCTACTGTGCTAAAGAGTTTAGTGCGATGCCATTTACCAGGGACGCAAAGGAGCAATACAAGGCAGAGCAGCTGAGAGAAAAGTAATACTGCTTATTATTAACAGAGTACTCTTTAATATATGAAATTCATGAGACTGAG
The DNA here is from genome assembly GCF_000695765.1 of Mesitornis unicolor. Taxonomy (NCBI): domain Eukaryota; kingdom Metazoa; phylum Chordata; class Aves; order Mesitornithiformes; family Mesitornithidae; genus Mesitornis; species Mesitornis unicolor. The sequence goes on from NW_010159985.1 coordinate 557, forward strand.
CAGGAAAGAGTATAGCTGGACTTTTACTTGAAGAGCTATGGCAGAAACCACTCAGAGTACGGTCACAGGTAGGCAGGTACTCAGATCAGCAGATGGAAAGGTGTCTCATTTCTCTTCCTCCTTTGCTACAACATTTGAGTTTTAAACCCGCACTCACATCCTGTGCTTCACATTAAACTTGCACTGCTGATACATAGCCTAGATGAGGACATAGAAAGCAGCTGCATGAGCAGGAAAACCAGGATTTAAACAGTTAACTTTGCATGATGAGAGAAAGATGTCTGTTTTTATAAAAACTCTGAGGGAATACATGATACTTAATTCTAAATGACATAAAAGCTCCTTCTTCTTTCCACCTTAAAAAAAAATTAATAGAAGATTTGTATTTCCCAAACCCCATTTAATTACGATCTTAGAGATTGTGCAGTGTTTTACAGGAAACATTTCAAAGTTAATAAAATGTGTAAATGTTTTTCCAATTCAGTGCTGTACTAACCTTAGAGTAATGTACTGCTGCAATCTTGGCAAAAACAGAACAGCAATGTAGAATGCTGTGTTTTAATTTTTTATGTATTTTAGAAAAAAAAAATCGACTTTAATGAGTAGTTTGTAACAGATGAATTACGTTTCCTGATGTGCTATCTCCTCTTAACAGGGAAGGAATGCTAAAGTTATATTACCAAACCACATATATACATTTATGTATGTGTATGTGCACACTACTATCTTACATGTAAAATTTATACTAGTGATGATATACACTACAGCAACAGTAAGTATATAGTGTTCTAAATCTGTTTCATGAATTTAGGTAAATTTTTTTTTTTGCTTTAGCATCACTATACAACCTGGAAAATCTTACAATATTTACGAGGTCTTGTTTTAATACTACTACAGAAAGAAATGCATTTATTCCTAATGTGTACTGCGATCCTGACTGAACAGAAGGAAGAGCTACACAGCCTGACTATGACTCTAAGATAATGGAAAGCTAAATGTAGTCCCAAAACTCACATCCACATTGTGATACCACACGAAAAATGTAAAATGCATGGGTTTATGGCTCAATTCATCAATGTCATGCAAGGATCACAGCATGAAGAGCACTAAAACAGCTAAGTATACTGATAAAAACTGCTGGGCCACAACATTAGAACCTGAAATATCTATTCAGTATTGCCATTTTGAAAGAAATACAGCCCTGCAGTCACTTGAGTCAAGGGGGCAAAGGTGAGGATTTAATTCTTGCTTTCTATAAATACATATACTAGGATAAAGATAAAATAGTGTTCTGTCCAGCAATTTTTGTTGTTTTACTTTGAAGTCACAGTTGCTTGTTAAAAAGTTAGTCTTTTATTGAATAATTCTTTTTTACAAGATAAAAAGTAGTCAGTCATGCCACATTTCATACATTCACCTTTTCATACAAAGTAATTTTTTTACAAAGTCATTCGGTATTTTGAAGAACACTATTTGGAAATGGCTAATCCTCCTGTACATGAAAGATTACTTGGGGGACCGTTTTTCATGATGTAACTGGCAGCATCAAAAGGAGACAGCAATTTACAGGACTTGAAGAGAACAAAGTTTATCTTCACTTCTGTCAGCCTTCGTGTAGGCAGCACTACCTTCTAGAGGATGATAAAATAGGATTATATGACAGAAAATACCCAACTCCTTCTCCTCTGCAGAGAAGTAGCAATGGTCTGCAATGAATGTTGCACAGACCATCAAGACCAATTTCAGAATCAGGGGCTACACAGCTTGATTAGGTTGCCGGAAGTCAGTACTAAACTCAAGACAAGAAGTTCCAGTTTGGCCAAAACTGCACCTGCAGCTTCATGCATGCAGAAGCCAGTTACTCACCTTCTATGGCATCGATCTTAATAGGCTCCCATCACCAATAATGACTGACTAGCATTTTACCAACAGTCCTGTATGACAGGGGAGGTCCCAGTCGACTGGAGGCTTGAAAACGTGACCCCCATCTACAAGAAGGGCCAGTAGGAAAACCCAGGGAACTACAGACCTGCCGGTCTGACCTCAGTGCCAGGGAAGGTGATGGAACAAATCATCCTGAGTGCCATCACACATCACATGCAGGACAACCAAGCAATCAGGCCCAGTCAGCATGGGTTCAGGAAGGGCAGGTCCTGCTGGACTAATCTTACCTCCTTTTATGACGAGGTGACCTGCTTGGTGGATGAGGCAATGGCTGTGGACATTGTCTACATGAACTTTAGTAAGGCCTTTGACACCGTCTC
>NW_010159986.1:0-6407 GCF_000695765.1 Mesitornis unicolor
CCGGTTTAAGGCGCTCGTCCCTGAGCACAGAGCGATGTTCGCTGAAGTCACCCACAGCTTGGGACCTTACAAGGTCAGGCCTGGGGGCCAGAGGCTCGGCAAAAAAAGGCCTGGCTTGGCAGGGGGGTGGGCTCAGCGCTGCAATGCCTGGAGCTGTGGTACCATTCAGACCCAGCCCTTGGGCGTGGGGACTGCCTGATAATTTTACAGCAAAATTGTAGGCCCGGTTGTTGATTTAAGCCACTGGCTCTGCTGCAGTAGAGAAGCAGCGATGGGGAGGAAGGCAGAAATGCCTCTCAAGTCTAACGTGTCCTTCTGAGGTGCGTTCATGTCTGTCCACGTCCCTTCTGTGACGTGCCAAGGGCATCAGTTCACAGCCCTCGTCTTGTTCTTTGCAGGCTGACGCAGGTGAGATGGAGTCGCTACAACCCCAGTTTCTTAGAGCCAGAGGTGAACAAGGAATTGTATAAAAAATCTCAGGAGGAGCTGACCGAGGAGGAAAAGGAAAACCAGGAGCTTAAGGCTGTTCGACCCATAAAAGCTGCTCCTTCTAGTGTCTCCAGCTCTGTGTTCAGCGACCCTATGATCAGGTCAGAGAAAACATCAATTCCTCCTCTGTTACAGTGAGGTCCCATGGAGCCAGAATGCTTGGGAGCTGTGCTGTCCTCCTCAGCCTTCACTTGCTGTGCTGTGTGTTGCCTTCTGGTGCAGCACAATCCCTTTATTCAGGGTAATCTTTTCCCACAAAGCCAAGCTGACAGTGGTTAGAGATAATTACAGCAGATCTAGCAGCACCCAGACTTAACTATGGGAACAACACAAGGGGGGGACTTATTTCTGTGGGTGATAAAATCACAATTTAAATCTGACTGCATTTGGCTTTGCATTTACAGTAAATTCACCAACATGATGATGAAGGATGGAAATAAAGTGCTGGCCAGAAGCCTCATGGCTCAGGTGAGAACTCATGTTTCTTCTCACTATTATGTTAAAACAATACCAAATGGGGCGTCAAGCCCCCTTGGAATTAGGAGTTGCCAGAACTCAGGACATCTCTGCGGCCTTTATGCATTTTCCTCTGCACACACGATGCTCTCACTATTATCTGATCAGATGGACATTTTGTACAGGCCCCATCCTTATTCAGCCCACAGACCAGGTGGTGATAGCTTAATGGAGAATATTCTCTTTCCACTTTTCAGTGTCTCTTGGACCTTTTGTAGAATCATTTAGGTTGGAAAAGGGGCCTTGCGATCACTGAGACCAACTGTTAAGCTAATACTACCAACACCAAACCATAAACTCAGAGTATCCCCTTAAAACCATAATTTTCTCAAAAGATCCTCTTTGCAGCTCTCTTCATGCCTTCTCTTCTCTATTGCTTTTAAATGAAGTCCCACAAATGCATCACCCGTATGACACAGCTTTGACCCTTGCTCTGGCCTACAAGAACTGGTTTTAGCTAGTGGTTCTGTCTGGTGTGTTCCAGCCCTTGAAACAGGGACACACATTGCCCAAATGTTCCCCAAGTAATGGCTGTTTCCTTGTGACACAAAAACACGCAGACTCCGGGGTTCTGAGTCCAGGCTTTGGAGGCGAGGATGCTCAGCGCACACAGACCTGTATTCCTGTCTTTGTCCTTGGTCTCCCCTGGCTCCTGGCCCAGGTCTGTGCTGCTAAGCCTCCTCACCCCAAATGCAATGTCTGATGAAGGGGCTGAACTAAAACGTAAGAGAATCCCAGACTGGCCTGTTGCCTACAGGGCTAGAAAACCAGCCACAGGCTCAGGTGAAAATGGGGTGCTTGTAAAAGTGATGCAATTTCATGGAGCACGATAATCCACTTCTCTGCATGTCTCCTTTCTTGTCGTTGTGCCAAGACTCTGGAGGCCATCAAGAGGAAGCAGCTGGAGAAGTACCACAAAGCTCCAGATAATGAGAAGGAGACAATTGAATGCAACCCTTACGTCATTTTCCACCAGGCTTTGAAAAACTGCCAGCCCATCATTGGGCTCAGCAGCATCACAAAAGGAGGCAAAACTTACCAGGTGAAAGTGGAGGGTGGGAGCACATCTGGTTGGGAGAAAATTAGCTAGGGCAACAGATGAACTGGTTTCCACCCCTTCAGCCCAAGCTTTCCTCTCCTTGGAATGAGAGCCACTTTGCAATCTGGATTAAAACAGCACCTATAAACTCTGTACAAGATCAGCACCCCAGCCTGTGACCGTGGTAATTCCCATCAGCAGCGGACCCTTTTTTTCTCACTAGATTAGAAGAGGGGTATGTGGCAAACGTCCAAGGAGACAGAGATCAGTGACGGGCAGCAAAAGAATCAGCAGTCCCAGTACTGCCAGTGCCATCCTCTCTGCTGCATTGTGTTGCGTGGGTAGAGACCCCAAAGCCCTGGGGAGGGTCAGTGTAGTGGAAAAGGTCAACTAGATAGAGTGTGTTATCTAAAACATAAGCAGAACCTGTCTCTAAGTATGGGCTCTCCAAAACTTGAGACCTGATGGAGAACTGAGATGTGGAGGCATTTCTCTGTCATCCAGTGCAGGGGAGTGGTGACCATCTCCCACTTCTGCTCACACAAACCAGCCTGGATCCAGCTCCCAAATAGGCCAGAAGTCCTTACAAGGCCAATGTCTGCCAGCAGTCCCCCAAAGCTGATCAGAATTTCCATTCTGGTAGCAATGGCCAGTTTCTATGGAGAGAGGAGAATTGGCGTGGATCAGCTGTTGGGAGCTGGTGGTACTGCAGAGAGCAGCGTGCTGCAGCTGGAGTCACAGCACGGTGTAAATCTGCACATGCCCAGCTGGAGCTCTGTGACTTTGGGAGTCCAGCAGGTTACTGCACCCAGAGCACGCCATAACTGGTACCGTTTACACCTTCCCAGGTCCCGGTCCCTCTGACGGACAATCGGAAGCGCTTCCTGGCCATGAAGTGGTTGATCACCGAGTGCAGGGAGAACAAGAATCGTCGGACGATGATGCCCGAGAAGCTTTCCCAGGAGCTGCTCCTGGCCTTCAACAACGAAGGTCCCATCATCAAGAAGAAACACGTCCTGCACAAGATGGCAGAGGCCAACCGCGCTTACGCCCACTTCCGCTGGTGGTAGAGACTGTGCACGGACACGATGCCACCACTCCCACGGCCTGGAAAACACAGCCCCAGGAACGCCTGCCTGGGAGAAGGGGGAAAGGTGGAAGATCCAGACAGCTTCTGAACGAAGCCAGGGACAGCACATCTGATCCTCACAAAGTTAATTTCCTTTGTGATGTTTGGATGGGGGAAGGGGAACCTGAAAGAGTTACCAACCCCTGCACAGATGCTCTGGTTACTTCATAATCACTTTCCTGTGAAGAGAAGCCTTAGATGTTTTTCTTAGGGCAATGCTGTAAAAAATAACCTTCCACTTACCTGTTTCCTGGGGACTTCTAAGTGGCTCTGCTTCTGTAATCAGCAGTGTTTTCCCCTTTTGGCTGCACAGCTAAGAGCAGAGCTGGATTTCTTTCCATACCATAACTACCCTTGATTGGTACAAAAGGCAATAAAAGGCTCTTTTTGATTTCTTTGTTCTGGTCATCAGATTTGATGGGGTTGTTAACAGAAAAAATAAAATCAGTTTTATGGGGAAGAATTCTCAATTCCAAATCTTTGTCTCGCTTGAATCTCACACTGCTCTTTCCATCTACCCTGGTTGTGTAAAGCCACGCTGACACCCTACACTGGAGGAGAAAATTAGTATCACAGCCTTAAGGCTTCTGTCAGGAACAACTTTTAAGTATTGTTCACAGCTCAGCAGCTGTGTAGAGCAAAAGCAGGACACGTATTAGTGGAAAACTTTTATTAGAAAAAAACCCTTCAATAGACTATTGTGTTTCCTTTCTTCCACTCCCATTCTTGTAAGAAACATACCCTAGTTGAAACTTGCTAAATTTTGAAATACATGACAGTTACTGTATAAAACTTATAAAACCTGTTTCTAGCTACACATGCTCAGGGACCTGTCGTGCTGCCAAGTGTCGGTGGCTCGTGACCTGTGGGGGCGGCTGTGTGTGTGCAGGTGCAGCCAGTGTGCTGGAACGAGTCCGGGAAAAACAGCCCTTGTTGAGCTGTTTGTGAGGCCAGAGAGTTTTCTATGGCTTGTCCCAGACAGCCAAGGACAACCTGAGCTGTCAGAGATTTCCCCTCTGCCTCTCCCAGCTGCACTGGCTCTTGGGTGAACCAAACTATTCTCAGCCTAAACTGTGCTTTCATTAACACTCAGATAAAATGCTGGTTTGAGCTAGAAGCCTTCCTTGCCCTTTGCTGGCAGCAGCCCAATATTAGACAATATCAGTGGGAGAACATGCTGGGCTAAATGTGCCCTGCCCTTCCCACCTCTCCAAACCTCCAAGGTCAGGCTAGCACCAGTTGCAGCCTGACAGTTGCATACCCAGAGGCTCTAGACAGTATAAATCTTATTTACAGGAAGTGCTAGAAAAACATTAACATTAAAAGAAATTCAAACTTGGTATGAAGCTTGCTGGTGAAAGTGCTGGGGAGATCTCTCCACCTCTGCTGTAGAGGTTAATCCGTCACTTCGCTGTAATAGTATTTCTGGGCAGCGTCCGTCATTTTCCAGTCAGCAGCCCGAAACTCAATGATCTCCAGCAGCAGGAGCTGGGACAGGGAGCTGAGCCCCTCCTGCAGAAGAAAGCCATCGCGGAGGAGGGAGAAGAGCTCATCCATCCGCTGGGAGTTCATCTTCTCCAGCTGCTCGCCAATGCGATGGAGCTGTAGGACCAGGCAGTCCACCTTCAGAAGGAAGAGAAGATGGCTGAGTACAAAGGACTGGGGAGCTTTGGGACATCTTTGTAGAGGTCCCCATCAGCCACTTATCGACCAACTCATCCTGTTCCCTCTGTTCTGGATTTCCAACAGGTGACTGTTCTGCTTCCCCAGAGTCACTGTGACAGGAGGCAGAAGAGGCTGAACTTCTGGCAAAAGTGCTGGAAAAGCACATCTTGAACTCCCCTGCCTCAGACAAAATTGCCAGAGAAATGCACCCTCAGCAGGTGGAACATGAATTTCCTGCAGAATGGCTATGAGGAGATGGCAAGGCTGAAGCTGAGGCCAGAGCAAGGAGGTGCCTCCAAGAACAGAGGGCAGTGACTGGAACACCACTAAAGCTCTTAGAAAGTCTGGTGATTTGCAGGAAACACGGGCGCTAACTGGGTCTTTGGAGAAGAGGGAAAAGTCAACGTGCTGCAGGGGTGGGAGGGTTGTGCTAAGATGGAGAAAACCCCTTTACAGGAACCCCTTGCCTGACCTGCCTGGCGGGTCTCCTTCTCCGCATACCAAGGGCAGCTCCCCCTCCTCTACACCAGGATGCAGAGACCACATCCCCCAGGCTGTGCTTTTTGCTGGTCCATGGCAGGACAACAGGCACATTAGCAGCCCTCTGGCCTGCACTCACCTCTTCCTCCTTCCGCAGGCTGTCGGGCTGTGCCAGCCGGAACAGACAGTCGTAAACAGGGTTCACCAGAGCCATCATGGGCATGTTGTTCACCTGTGAGGAGGCAGGAGCCATCGTCAGCTTGGGGCCAGAAAGGGAGGAGTCTGCAGATATTTTAAATAGTTGTTCCCTCGCTGCTTTTCAAAGGAGAAAGGAGCAGAATTTAATTGTGCTGCCAAATGCACTATTAGTGGGATTTACAGAGGAGACCAGATGTTCAAGTTTCCAGGAGCCAGAGAAGCTGAACAAATGATGCCAAAACATATATTTTTAAATGTCATGGGAAACATACTTGTTGTAGCAGCATTTTTCCTTCCTGCAGCTCTACTTGCATAATTTTCACATCTACTCCAAGTAGGCATCCAAGTACACACACTACAGCAAAGGCTTGCAGACAAACTCTGTCAGTACGTGAGTTAGAAATGATGTGAGCACCCACGGGTCCACTGGGACCTCATAGCAACTAAACTAGGTCAATCTGGGACATTTGGGAGCAGGAAAATCAGAGGATTTCAAACACCAGGTACAAAATGAGGAAGCTCAGACTTTGTGACTGTTCCCAGAGATGGCTCTGCCTCTCCAAGCCTGTTCACTTGCCTGGAGGTAGCACCAGCCCTGGCAGCATCCTCCTGCAGAGAGCCGGCTCTGGCCCCCATGGCCAAGCCACAGCCCCAGAGCTCTGTGCAACACCCATACAACACCCCTGCCCTGGTGTCTACGGATGCCCAAGCCCTTCTGGCACCCCTAGGCAGCAGCAGCCGGGTGCTCCCGCTCTGGCTCCTTACCCTCAGGTAGTCGAAGATGTTACAGATGAAGGTGACGTAGCAGATCCATGCCTGGAGCGAGCGGGTGCGCAGCTCCTCCCTGTCCTTGTACTCCTGCTGCAGCCGGTTCAGCCGGCTCCCCCGGCA
>NW_010159986.1:6438-9631 GCF_000695765.1 Mesitornis unicolor
GACGCTCTGGCCAACTTGTTTGCTCTCTGCCTACATGCACACAAAAACAGGATGGCGGGATGGAATGGGGGTGTGAGAGGGGTGGGAGGATGCTGGTACTTGGGTGATGGAGGGTCACACTGATATCCTCTGGTGATAGCCCAGAGAAGCAGGAAAGCTGCAATAACTGTGCTCGCCGGCTGCTTGTCTGGATGCTGCCACTGCACAGGGTGAGCGGCAGAAGAGGAAAGCTGGCTGAGGGGTTGGAGTGCAGGGCTGGAGTGAAGCGTCTCCTGGCCCAGCCTTGGGACAACCCACACAACTCGAGTGTTTCATTGTCCAAACACAAGGAGCACTCACCTGGATGATGGTATAGCAGATGCGCCCTGCCTCCTTGCTGAACACACAGTCTTTGAGCGACTGGTCCACTATAATGTTGGCCACTTTCTCCAGGTCCACATTGGTGGGGTCTGCAAAGAGAAGAAACACTGTCAAGACTCAGCACCCTTTGTGTCCTGCTTGCTCTAGGGTGCCTGAAAAGCAAGCAGGGCCTGGCACAACCATGTTATGTGGTGCAAAACCTCATGCTTGCTTCCACATCAAGTCATAGCTCCTCTCACACCCCATCTGTTTTGGAGAAACCACCTCCAATGGTGCATGGTCCTCTCAGGCTGAAGACACAGCCATCACGACAGGAAAGTGATGGAGGAAAGCAGGTAATATGGGGAAGTAAGAAGTTGATCTGAATGTGAAGTCCCAGCACTGCTGGGATAACTGGAATAACACAGTTGGGTTAGCAGAGGCCAGATGTGCAAACTCCTGCCAGGCTTCAAATAGAGACATGAAGGTGAGCAGGAGACCTCGGGGGCCAGGAGGACGAGATGGCCCTGCAGTGGGGAGGGGCAGAGAGCAGGAATCAGGCACTGGAAAGGGGTGAGAGGCCAGATGTGGAGAGATGCAGGGTTAAAGCAGGAGAGAGAGATATCCCGAAATCAGGGAAAACCACAAGGATGAGAACCAGGAGCTGAGCTTGAACAGCTGGACCATTAAACATCAGGGAGAAGGTGAGAAGGGGAAAGAGGCAGGGAGCAAAGACCTTCCCCACAGAAGATGCACCAGCGGGACCCAATCACAGATAAAGAGCGTTTATGAAACAGCTTTTCTGCACTTCACTATTGATGCTCCTTAAAGGGACCCAAGCATCCAGTCCCATCTGCTAGCTGAGCTGTTGTAGCAGAAGAGCCAGTAAAAAACCTGCTGACCTTTGAGAGCTGTTTTCAGCAGCTTCTGAGTCTCAGTGTCGAACGACTGTATTTTATATTCTTCTTTGCCCGTTTCCCCCATGACTGGCTTCCTTCAAGAACAAGAGTCAGGGCGATGGATGCGCTAGTGACAGTCCCTGGGGAAAGAGCATACAGAGCTTAGCTGGACAGGGAGGGACCTTCACCCTCCCATTTGGCAAATCCCATCGAGTGCTGGAGCACAAGCTGTTATCCCGACAGCTCCCCACCCCAAGGAAGCTCCTCTGTTATTAGGGCACCCAACTCAGGCCCCAGATCCGAGCAAAGCCTCCCTCCCACATCTTTTTAAGCCCTACTTCCTACCAGCCTATGATAGGACTCCAGCTTCAAAGCCTTTACCTTTTTCTGATATGAAAAATGTGTTTCTGTCTGCTGATCTGCAGGTTCAAAGTGGAAAGCACACCAAGGCAGCCCCAAAATATACTGATCTCCCCTCAGAAGGCTTCCCCGGTGACTGTATCACAAGGAAGCACACGCAGGAGCACCCCATGCAGCTGCTCCCTTGTGCCTTTGAAACACCAGTTCAGCTACTGTTCACAAAAGCCTGGGAAGAATCAAACCGACCCTTAAGCATCCAACACAGGCTCGCTGGAGCAAGCAGAGCAACTCTCCTGTGCTGAAGCCAGCCTCCCGCAGCTCCCAGTGAGACACAGCAGGCTCTGCAGCCAAATCCTCAACAGCTCCCATCTCATCCCCCTGCAGTCAAGCAGAGCTCTCTGCAATACCAATGGTGCTTCCAAGGAGTCTCTAGGTTAATTTTCTTCTGCTTTGTGATACAGTGAAGACAACAAGAGGGTACGCACAGCACAGAGAGGACACACACACGAGATGATCTGCTGGATGCAAAATGCTGGGCTGGCCAGACCCGCAGCACAAACAGGAGAAGGCAATTGGCCAAATCAATTTTGCCAGCTTGTCAAAATTCCTGGGCCATTACTCACCCCTCTCTGCAAACAGGTCCCTACTCGGATTAAAGCCGAAGAGCCCATCGCCCTCTAGTACTGCAGGCAGCCCAAGCTCTTGGACACATCGCTTGACGTGAAGCCGTGGCACAACACGCGGAGAGCGGAGCTGGCTGGTGGATAGAGGCCCATCTCTGTCCTCCCTGCGAGGCCCAGGGCAGACCTTGCCCCATGGGGGTGACAACCTGCTCATGCTGCTCTCGCAGCCAAAGCTCTCACCTGCACAGAGTTACCTGCCCCAAGACATGCACAGAGGATTCTTTCCCAGATGGAGTCACAAGCAGCTGGGTATCCTCTGTGCTGCATCTGGCTGGCAAACGCCTTCCCATCTGACCTCTCCTACTGCACCGTCTCTCTCCTTCTGCATCTGTGCTCACACCATCCTGCACTGCCAGTGGAGTGGCCTGAGCTTGCTGGCAGCCCCGTGTCTGGCCAGCAGCATTGCTGCGCAGAAGGAACCTGGCGAAAGCTCAGCACCACACGCAGCAAAACAGAAAGCGCCCGAGCCCGTCTGGCAGCGTCTCTGCCGCCACCGCCCAGCGCTGCTCTCGGAGCATCCTTCCCCAGGGACAAGCACGGCTGCTTTGAACTGCTGTGCCAAATTAGCCTGCCCAGAGCAAATCGCGATGTATGTGCTTAAAACCAGCCAGGCTTTGTCTGCACTAGAGATCCTGCTGCCAAGATCACCTTGTCTGAAGGGCTGGTGATAGTTGGTGACAGCAGGCACAGCATCACCCATGGGTACCCACTCCTTCTCTGCAAATAGTACCCACCAGAGGAGTTATCCCGGGGACACTGATGTGGTTGGGGTTGGTGTCCTCAGTGCTCAGCCAGCCCCGTGTGCCAGGGTGCTGCCCTGCGGGGTCATGGCCGGTGGGACAGACTGGACGTGCTACGACCATCGCAAGGAGAGGGAGAAGAGCAGCGACGTTCCTCTGCCGCCCCCGAGCA